>NC_038256.2:1296157-1491896 GCF_000004515.6 Glycine max | reverse complement strand
CACTTCTGCGGAATCTCTCCTTCGCTTGTCACTCTCATGCTCATTTCTGCAAACTTGAGAGAGCTCAGAATGTTTGATTGTAGTCACAGTTACATTGCAAATTTCAAATAGCAAAATATCCTTCTTAGCTTGTTAAAGAATGAGCTTATTTTTTATACACTAATTAGAGTGACTAACACTGTAACTAATTAGAAAACACACTAAATATAACTTAGTAAACCCCATTATGCGCTGACAATTTAGTTCATGAAAAAACTTGAGGCAAAATACTCTTCGAAAGGTTTCTCTTTTCTCCACATTAATCCTTTCGTCAGTCAGTTTCATTCAATTATATTGGCAAATTAATTTCATACAACACATAATTATAAACAATTTAATTCCCAAACCAATTATGCATTTAGCGTAATTAGTCCTTTAAAGTTATATATTATTGACAAATTAGTGCTTGGAAAGACTAACAAGTCCAACGAAAAAAATTAAATAACTATTTTACCTCAAAAAAAATTTCAAAGACCAAATGATCAGTCCCTATATCTTTCAGGAATGAAAATGAAGGTTTACTTAAATATAACTTCTAAAGTAATTATTGTAAAAAAAAAACAATTATATAGCATTATATGACAGTGGAAAAAATATTTACATCATCAATGTATTCTAATTAAATTCAAAGAGTGTATATATTAAGCATGTATACGAATAAATAACCACCCTTATGATATGTGTGTTAGTGTTGAATTCTATGTCAATCATTTAAAATTGCTACTTCATATGTAATCCTACGTGGTTCCAACTTTCAAATATTACCTAACACAGATGACTACATGATGAACAATAAAGTATGATTATGTACCCTGCAGTTCATTGCACCGCTCTAATGTCAGATCCCCTAAATCCGCTACATGTCTGTGATCCGTTGCAGCTTGGATAGTATACTTCCTTTGAAGTATGGAACCCTTCTGCTGCACAATGCGGACTTGAAGTTTCATCAAGCTATCACCTCTTCTAACCTGTATCCATATGAGTTCCCCACGGGGGTTAATCTTTCCAAGCTGAGAACTAAACTCTGAACTGGCCTTGACCGGTAAAAAGGAATCATCATCAGCCTCGCGCTCAGAAAATCCTTCAATGACGTCCCCTGGTAATGGCATGCTCTCATCCCACTCATCCGCCACCTCTTGCTTCACTTGTTTCACACAAACAAGTGTTTGATCAGAAGTAGCCATGCCCTCCTCCCAATAGATGAAGCAGGATTTGACCATGAAACTGGATCCAAGTTAACCCACCAAAATATTTGATATTATGGACAGATTAATGTCTCTAGCTTGGAAGAAAATTTTGTTAGTATATATCTGTGTATATGCTTTTACCATCTTCTCTTCCTTAGCTTATATAATATCGTCGTCCTTCGTCCGTTCTGATAAGAGTCTTACAATAATGCCACACAAGCTATATATGGCCGGCTCCACGTTCTCGACGGCAAATTATTTCTCTGTTGATAATATTTTATTTCTAAGTAAATAACTCATTCGTATAAAAAAAAAAATAGAAGAGGTTATTTGCTTCTTTTTGCGCATATCAAATAAGCACTTGTACAAGAGACAGAGGAAAAGTTAGTTTATGAAACTATTGCTTAGTTTGAAAAGTGAAAACAACTAAACAAGTGCATTTATTTTTCAAGCATAATCAGGAAACTAAATGTAGACAGCTTGCATACCCCCCTTCAGAAGACTAGCCAATTGCATATAATATAATAATATAAATTCGCCAGTGTAAAATCAAGGAAGAATTCAACCAAAAATACTCCTAAAGATTTCAATAAATGGTTGATAGATGACAAAGTTTGTCAACTTTCTAGTTTAACTTCAAATTTAGAAAAACGTTTAACTCATTGCACAAATTTTATATTTAGAAATTAAATTGTCTTTTTTCCTTTTTTAATAGGTAAGAAATTATTTGAAATGCAAACCAAGTGTAAATAATAAGATGGCAGCTGCAAAGCCTGCAACAACATGCAAATTTAGGTACAAGCGAATAAAAGTCTTGGTACCAAGAAGTTATTTTTTTTATTAAAAAATAAATAAAATTAAACCAACCTTTGTAACTCATCATAATGACGTCAAATAAACTTCACTCAGGAATAAAAAAAATACAATTATTAACCAACACTAAACAACAAAATGATCAAAAGAAATCTAATAACCCGCCACAAAGCAACAATGTAGACGTTCGTACGAAATAAAGGAAAACTTAATTCGAATAACATAGTTTATATTATAGTCTCCTCTCTCCATCATTCTTCATCGAATTGGAGCATCGGTATTCCGGTTGGGGTAATTCCACCACAATTCTCAATTATTTCTTGCTGAAGTCTTCGAATTTCATCTAGAGTTCTTCGCTTCACCCCTGGATCTGGCGAATTCAATGCTCTTTCGAGTACTCTGACCTTCTTGGCAAGGCTTTGCACCTGAGCACATGGTCACAAAGACACATGCATGCATATATGATTAATGATAAAGATGATTTACTCACAGCAAAATCAAATATCAAATAGCTAGCAAAACGAAATTAAAGGAGATTGTTGCAGGAAGCATTGAACCTTTCTTTGGGGCCATCTTTTCAATTTTCCTCTGCGGCAGATACTCTTCACGGTAGAGTCACCTACGTCCAGTTTGACCGCTGCAGCACTAATAGTCAAATGGAAGACACCGCTCAAATCACTCAATGTCATCCTTGGTACTCTCTGCCTCTGTGCAATGTAAAACACAACTACTCGGTCAAAACTCAAATTCTCCCCACTAAAATGAAAAGATCAAAACAGTTACACTACTAATGCAAACACAACACTTCTTAAGAAAACAATAAAATATTACCTGAACTGCCATATCACGTCGTCTAGGCCTAGAAGTTGAAGCCCTTCTTCCATTCTCAGCCTCAGGTTCAGACTCCGACTCTTGCTCCGTGCCATTTGCTACAAACATAACGATTCAAAACTCAACATAATGATTGTAGAATGAAATTGTCAATGGTTGCAGAAAGAAAATGTGACATTAATGAAAGAGATGAAGACCAACGTGGACCCAAATCATCGTCTACGTCATTGGAAACTTCAGTCCAATCCATTCCAGTGCAGAGGGCATCATAAAAGGCAGACATCGACGGATCTTCTATGGGAATGAACCCTGCTTCAGTCCTCTCTTTACAGTAAACATTTAGGAAATTCCTTATTTCTTCTGTGTTTTTATTGCAGAAACTGATAATAATTGCAGACAAAAAAGTAATTAAAAGATTGACAAGTAGATACTAAAACATAAAATAACAACGAAACTTTGTTTGCATGCATGCAAATAGTAGTAGCAATGCAAGACTTAGAAGTTAGAAAACGTACTCGATTATTTGATAAGTGTCCCTTGGAGGACGATTCGATGTCTTATCCTCAACGAGGCATATTGCGTGGTTAATCACCCCGACTGCTCCATGAATCTCAAGCTTGTCAAACCTAACACCTGCGATATATTTTAAATTTAAAACGGGAAACAGAAATTACGGTGGAAAAATTAACTAAACCCGGAATAATATATAGAGTTGTGGACATTTATTTATCTATATGGTTATTCAAAACTTGACATAGAAAAAATATTTATCTATCACCATTGGTGTAATTTATTTGTCTAAGAACTTCACAGCAACTGCAAGAGAATGGCTCTGGTGGTGGGGGCCAAGAACAAAGTGACCTCACATCTTGGTTATTTGGTGGCTGAGTTTGATTCTGTTGCGGGGGTTCAACGTTATTACCAACTCCTCCTTCTCCAAAGAAAAAAATGTCATGGCCATGTATGAAGAATCGATCACCTTGGCCTTCGGGGATCGGTTCCTTACCCGTCCTCCTCGGTGGACCCTCTTCCTCCACATCAACAACATCAGGAACTACTCCTTCTCCAATGGGAAAATCGTTATTATTATTTCCCTGCAGGAAGGGAACATTATTACCCTTTTCAACGCCAAAAGGATCATTTTGTTGTTGCTGTTGTAGGGACAGTGAAACAAATTCTTCAGTGGGTAAATAGAAATGTTGGGGGTCCAATTCCAACAAGGTTTGGAGAAATGTACAGTCATCATCAGTATCATTATTGGGAACAAACCCGGAGTAGTTGTTGTTGTTATTATCCATGGATGTATGTGTTTAATCACGATGGATCATATTGGAGACACAAATAACTAAACTTGTTGCTTTGGGCGGGGAAAAAGGAAACGTAGTAGCGGCTGCAAAAGAGACAGCGCCGCCGCTACGGGGAATGTTTCAGACACGAGATTCTTTGGTGGTTGGATACAATACAACGATAAAAGCTGTGAAAGGCAATGTGCATGGGAATTATATAGGGGACTAAGAGGCGCCAGTGGCGGTTAATGACCGTTGCAAATATTCAAGTCTGTTCCGTTAAACTATGACAAGCATAGACACTTCGTACATTGTCGATGGGAAACATCTTATTTTTTGAAATGAGAATTCTATTTAATTTTATTTTATTTCTTAATTTACACTAATTTAAACATGTTCTCCTTAACAGTAATTATAAAAAAACATTCATTAAAAAAAGGTGATACATCAAGTATCTCAAAGATTAATCTTTAATTTTTATTCAATCATACCTTATTTCAGACCCAAAAAATTCTGGCTCGTCTAAAGGCTTACATGATGGGTAGAATGAAGAACAAGATATGATATGAGAAAAATAAAACAAGATATTAGTTTGACGATGGCATTATTCCTTACTATATTATACATGAATGAATATTTAACTTCAAATAAGAATAATTTTAAAAAAAATCTCTTATTAATTTATGCAACTTCAATTTTAAATAAGTATATTTTTTAAAAATATATCTTTTTATTAAATTTTTTTTATTGGTCTTTCTTATTAGTTTATTATTTATTCACTTAGTTTTTAGAGTTTTCCATTTAAAAAACATAGTTTATAGAAATAAATATGGTTTTATTAATATTCAATGTTTTTTTGTTGTTTATTGATGACATAAAAACAATAATTTACTAATAAATATTGTTGGAGAAACAATTAAGTTATGTCATTTAGATAATATATTAACTAAATATTCTGTTTAGAACTAGTAATTATAACATTTTAAAAAAAATTGTTGGCTTATTTAAATGCTAGTTTATAAGTACTTTTTTGTACCATGTAAGATACATGTAATAAATTATAACTATTTTGCAAATAAATTTGTTACATGTATTTAGTAATAAGATATATGTAATAAATTGTAACTTATTTAAATGTTATTTTAATTAGAGAATATTAAAATTTATTGCAAATTAAGAGGTGGCTAGAGGCCTGTACATCAGCAAGCATGAGAGAGGGGGTATTCGGAGGACACTCCTCATCCAATTGTGTCATGTAGTTTTTTTTTTTACTAATAAATGTAGTTTGGTTATTTAAACTAGTATTTTTGTATCATGTAATAAAAGTATTTATATTTTAAATATATTATATATGTGTTTTTATTACATTAACGTATACTTTTCTATTTAAAAAAGGAAACTATAAAACGTAGGATTTGAGAAGTTAAAATTATAAGATAATATATGTTTAAAACATCTTAAGAATAAAAATATATAAATAAATATAATTCAAATATTTTTATTTAAAATTTAAAAATAAAACTAAAGAATATATTTTTTAAATAAGTTTAAATAGTAATTTAAATTATATCATTGAATATTTATATTTTTTATATTTATTATCAAGATAAGTAATAAAATATATTTTCTTGTGATATTATTAGAATTACTGTACTCTTCATTGTTTTTTTTTTACAAAATTAGAACTTAGGCTTAAATAATCTTTTGGTCTTATAATAGGTTCTTTTTTATTTTAATTTTTTAAGAGTATTTACACTGCATAATTATTTATTGAGTTGTATTGAGAGTTTTTTTTTTCCGTAGTCCAACAATCCACTTCAAACCTAAGAGGTGTTATTATTATTTTTCTTCAACAGAAAACATTAAATAAGTTACTTAAATGAGTGAAAATTCATATTTTAATTGGTTAATCAATGTACTTATATAAGCAACCGCATGTCATTTATTAGAACTATCATCAATTTTAATGATAAATTTTGATAATGTATATCATTAATAATTGTCTATGCATCTTCGTCAATGTCCAGTATCAAAGATATTCTTGATGAAGACATTATCATTGAAATCATGAATATGCTAGATAACCACAATCGATATGCATAGAAGTTCAGAATGGCAAGGGACAAACTACAATGTTTTGCGGTTTGTGACCTGAAACTAAAACTCATTAGTGACAGACAATTAGATGAAAGATTATATAATTTGCCAAATGTTGTTGAAGTGGCTGCTTTGATTGTTGGTGACGAGCATACATACAATAACAGAGATATCATCATTGAGAAGAAAACAAGCTTGCTCCAAAGAATAAGTGAACTACATCTTGCATATTTTCCTTTGCAACATCCCCTTTTGTACCCCAAAGGTGAAGATGGCTATAGACCAAATATTCTTCATAAGGATCATCCAAATATCTATGTTGCAAAGAGGAAAAAAGTTATCATGCGTGAATGCAATCAAGGGACAATGAAGCTCACACAATGCTACATTCAAGAAGATTGTTTCAACAATGGATTATTAATGAATATTGTATGATTGAGTCTCAAAAACTAAACTATGTTAGAAAACATCAACAGGAACTCAGAGTTAACAAGTACATGAATTTAAATGCATGTAATAATGAGCCCCTAACCCAAGGCAATGAAAAAGGTAAGAGAATTATACTACCAAGCTTTTTTGCTGGTAGTTAGAGATATATGGAACAACTGTATTTCGATGGGATGACAATTTGTGGCCATATTGGATTTCCAGACCTATTCTTGACATTAACATGTAATCCAGCATGGCCACAAATATAACGGAAAGTTACAAAATCCAATCTTACACCTCATGATTGCCCTGATGTTGTGTCACGGGTATTCAAAATGAAGCTAAATTAGTTTATGAATAATCTGAAAATGGACATGTCTTTAGTGCCATTCTTGGATGTAAATAATTACCACCTCTACCAATCTTTTTCTACACTTCAATTTTACAATTATAATTTGAAATATACATTATTAATGATTCTACTAATATTTCAATTGGACTACAGTTGTTTACAACATTGAATGACAAAAAAGAGGATTGCCTCATGCTCATATTTTAATATTTTTGCATCCTTCAAACAAGTATCCAAATCCAGAAGAGATTGACAACATAATTTCTGCTGAGATACCAAATAAAAACGAACATCCAAATTTGTATGAAATTGTCACCAACCATATGATGCAGGGACCGTGTAGACTGTCAAATACAAGGGCACCATGTATGGTCAATGGAAAGTGTATTAGATTTTTCCCTAAGAAGTTCCACCAAGCAACAATCATTGATCAAGATGGATTTCCAGTTGTTAGGAGAAGAAACAACGGACATACGATGCAAAAGCATGGTATTGAACTCGATAATCGATTTGTTGTGCCATATATATAGTCCACATCTCTTACTCAAATATAGAACACACCTAAATGTCGAATGGTGCAATCAGAGTACATCAATCAAATACCTGTTTAAGTACATCAACAAAGAATCCGATCAGATTACAACAGCTATTGTTAATATGCAAAACTAGGATGGCACACAAAGTAAGGTTCATGATGAAATTAAACACTATCTTGATTGTCGGTATGTGTCAATCATCTGCTCATTAAATGCATATCATCTATACACAAAACCCGTTTGTTATTATATTAATTAATACATATTATGTGTTCATGCTTTATTATTCATTTACCAGGTATATGTCGCCCCCTGAAGCATGTTGGAAGATTTTCGCATTCCCAATACATGGACGTGCACCAGCAGTTGAATGCCTCTATTTCCACCTAGAAAATCAATAGCCTGTTTACGGGAAAGATAGTCAACAAATTGGCACAGTACTATCTAAGAGTACAATCAAAGAATCAATATTCACAACTTGGATGAATTCTAATAAAATATATTTTAAACATATATTATCTTATAATTTTAACTTCTCAAATCCTACGTTTTATAGTTTCCTTTTTTAAATAGAAAAGTATACGTTAATGTAATAAAAACACATATATAATATATTTACAATATAAATACTTTTATTACATGATACAAAAATACTAGTTTAAATAACCAAACTACATTTATTAGTAAAAAAAAAAACTACATGACACAATTGGATGAGGAGTGTCCTCCGAATACCCCCTCTCTCATGCTTGCTGATGTACAGGCCTCTAGCCACCTCTTAATTTGCAATAAATTTTAATATTCTCTAATTAAAATAACATTTAAATAAGTTACAATTTATTACATATATCTTATTACTAAATACATGTAACAAATTTATTTGCAAAATAGTTATAATTTATTACATGTATCTTACATGGTACAAAAAAGTACTTATAAACTAGCATTTAAATAAGCCAACAATTTTTTTTAAAATGTTATAATTACTAGTTCTAAACAGAATATTTAGTTAATATATTATCTAAATGACATAACTTAATTGTTTCTCCAACAATATTTATTAGTAAATTATTGTTTTTATGTCATCAATAAACAACAAAAAAACATTGAATATTAATAAAACCATATTTATTTCTATAAACTATGTTTTTTAAATGGAAAACTCTAAAAACTAAGTGAATAAATAATAAACTAATAAGAAAGACCAATAAAAAAAATTTAATAAAAAGATATATTTTTAAAAAATATACTTATTTAAAATTGAAGTTGCATAAATTAATAAGAGATTTTTTTTAAAATTATTCTTATTTGAAGTTAAATATTCATTCATGTATAATATAGTAAGGAATAATGCCATCGTCAAACTAATATCTTGTTTTATTTTTCTCATATCATATCTTGTTCTTCATTCTACCCATCATGTAAGCCTTTAGACGAGCCAGAATTTTTTGGGTCTGAAATAAGGTATGATTGAATAAAAATTAAAGATTAATCTTTGAGATACTTGATGTATCACCTTTTTTTAATGAATGTTTTTTTATAATTACTGTTAAGGAGAACATGTTTAAATTAGTGTAAATTAAGAAATAAAATAAAATTAAATAGAATTCTCATTTCAAAAAATAAGATGTTTCCCATCGACAATGTACGAAGTGTCTATGCTTGTCATAGTTTAACGGAACAGACTTGAATATTTGCAACGGTCATTAACCGCCACTGGCGCCTCTTAGTCCCCTATATAATTCCCATGCACATTGCCTTTCACAGCTTTTATCGTTGTATTGTATCCAACCACCAAAGAATCTCGTGTCTGAAACATTCCCCGTAGCGGCGGCGCTGTCTCTTTTGCAGCCGCTACTACGTTTCCTTTTTCCCCGCCCAAAGCAACAAGTTTAGTTATTTGTGTCTCCAATATGATCCATCGTGATTAAACACATACATCCATGGATAATAACAACAACAACTACTCCGGGTTTGTTCCCAATAATGATACTGATGATGACTGTACATTTCTCCAAACCTTGTTGGAATTGGACCCCCAACATTTCTATTTACCCACTGAAGAATTTGTTTCACTGTCCCTACAACAGCAACAACAAAATGATCCTTTTGGCGTTGAAAAGGGTAATAATGTTCCCTTCCTGCAGGGAAATAATAATAACGATTTTCCCATTGGAGAAGGAGTAGTTCCTGATGTTGTTGATGTGGAGGAAGAGGGTCCACCGAGGAGGACGGGTAAGGAACCGATCCCCGAAGGCCAAGGTGATCGATTCTTCATACATGGCCATGACATTTTTTTCTTTGGAGAAGGAGGAGTTGGTAATAACGTTGAACCCCCGCAACAGAATCAAACTCAGCCACCAAATAACCAAGATGTGAGGTCACTTTGTTCTTGGCCCCCACCACCAGAGCCATTCTCTTGCAGTTGCTGTGAAGTTCTTAGACAAATAAATTACACCAATGGTGATAGATAAATATTTTTTCTATGTCAAGTTTTGAATAACCATATAGATAAATAAATGTCCACAACTCTATATATTATTCCGGGTTTAGTTAATTTTTCCACCGTAATTTCTGTTTCCCGTTTTAAATTTAAAATATATCGCAGGTGTTAGGTTTGACAAGCTTGAGATTCATGGAGCAGTCGGGGTGATTAACCACGCAATATGCCTCGTTGAGGATAAGACATCGAATCGTCCTCCAAGGGACACTTATCAAATAATCGAGTACGTTTTCTAACTTCTAAGTCTTGCATTGCTACTACTATTTGCATGCATGCAAACAAAGTTTCGTTGTTATTTTATGTTTTAGTATCTACTTGTCAATCTTTTAATTACTTTTTTGTCTGCAATTATTATCAGTTTCTGCAATAAAAACACAGAAGAAATAAGGAATTTCCTAAATGTTTACTGTAAAGAGAGGACTGAAGCAGGGTTCATTCCCATAGAAGATCCGTCGATGTCTGCCTTTTATGATGCCCTCTGCACTGGAATGGATTGGACTGAAGTTTCCAATGACGTAGACGATGATTTGGGTCCACGTTGGTCTTCATCTCTTTCATTAATGTCACATTTTCTTTCTGCAACCATTGACAATTTCATTCTACAATCATTATGTTGAGTTTTGAATCGTTATGTTTGTAGCAAATGGCACGGAGCAAGAGTCGGAGTCTGAACCTGAGGCTGAGAATGGAAGAAGGGCTTCAACTTCTAGGCCTAGACGACGTGATATGGCAGTTCAGGTAATATTTTATTGTTTTCTTAAGAAGTGTTGTGTTTGCATTAGTAGTGTAACTGTTTTGATCTTTTCATTTTAGTGGGGAGAATTTGAGTTTTGACCGAGTAGTTGTGTTTTACATTGCACAGAGGCAGAGAGTACCAAGGATGACATTGAGTGATTTGAGCGGTGTCTTCCATTTGACTATTAGTGCTGCAGCGGTCAAACTGGACGTAGGTGACTCTACCGTGAAGAGTATCTGCCGCAGAGGAAAATTGAAAAGATGGCCCCAAAGAAAGGTTCAATGCTTCCTGCAACAATCTCCTTTAATTTCGTTTTGCTAGCTATTTGATATTTGATTTTGCTGTGAGTAAATCATCTTTATCATTAATCATATATGCATGCATGTGTCTTTGTGACCATGTGCTCAGGTGCAAAGCCTTGCCAAGAAGGTCAGAGTACTCGAAAGAGCATTGAATTCGCCAGATCCAGGGGTGAAGCGAAGAACTCTAGATGAAATTCGAAGACTTCAGCAAGAAATAATTGAGAATTGTGGTGGAATTACCCCAACCGGAATACCGATGCTCCAATTCGATGAAGAATGATGGAGAGAGGAGACTATAATATAAACTATGTTATTCGAATTAAGTTTTCCTTTATTTCGTACGAACGTCTACATTGTTGCTTTGTGGCGGGTTATTAGATTTCTTTTGATCATTTTGTTGTTTAGTGTTGGTTAATAATTGTATTTTTTTTATTCCTGAGTGAAGTTTATTTGACGTCATTATGATGAGTTACAAAGGTTGGTTTAATTTTATTTATTTTTTAATAAAACTTCTTGGTACCAAGACTTTTATTCGCTTGTACCTAAATTTGCATGTTGTTGCAGGCTTTGCAGCTGCCATCTTATTATTTACACTTGGTTTGCATTTCAAATAATTTCTTACCTATTAAAAAAGGAAAAAAGACAATTTAATTTCTAAATATAAAATTTGTGCAATGAGTTAAACGTTTTTCTAAATTTGAAGTTAAACTAGAAAGTTGACAAACTTTGTCATCTATCAACCATTTATTGAAATCTTTAGGAGTATTTTTGGTTGAATTCTTCCTTGATTTTACACTGGCGAATTTATATTATTATATTATATGCAATTGGCTAGTCTTCTGAAGGGGGGTATGCAAGCTGTCTACATTTAGTTTCCTGATTATGCTTGAAAAATAAATGCACTTGTTTAGTTGTTTTCACTTTTCAAACTAAGCAATAGTTTCATAAACTAACTTTTCCTCTGTCTCTTGTACAAGTGCTTATTTGATATGCGCAAAAAGAAGCAAATAACCTCTTCTATTTTTTTTTTTATACGAATGAGTTATTTACTTAGAAATAAAATATTATCAACAGAGAAATAATTTGCCGTCGAGAACGTGGAGCCGGCCATATATAGCTTGTGTGGCATTATTGTAAGACTCTTATCAGAACGGACGAAGGACGACGATATTATATAAGCTAAGGAAGAGAAGATGGTAAAAGCATATACACAGATATATACTAACAAAATTTTCTTCCAAGCTAGAGACATTAATCTGTCCATAATATCAAATATTTTGGTGGGTTAACTTGGATCCAGTTTCATGGTCAAATCCTGCTTCATCTATTGGGAGGAGGGCATGGCTACTTCTGATCAAACACTTGTTTGTGTGAAACAAGTGAAGCAAGAGGTGGCGGATGAGTGGGATGAGAGCATGCCATTACCAGGGGACGTCATTGAAGGATTTTCTGAGCGCGAGGCTGATGATGATTCCTTTTTACCGGTCAAGGCCAGTTCAGAGTTTAGTTCTCAGCTTGGAAAGATTAACCCCCGTGGGGAACTCATATGGATACAGGTTAGAAGAGGTGATAGCTTGATGAAACTTCAAGTCCGCATTGTGCAGCAGAAGGGTTCCATACTTCAAAGGAAGTATACTATCCAAGCTGCAACGGATCACAGACATGTAGCGGATTTAGGGGATCTGACATTAGAGCGGTGCAATGAACTGCAGGGTACATAATCATACTTTATTGTTCATCATGTAGTCATCTGTGTTAGGTAATATTTGAAAGTTGGAACCATGTAGGATTACATATGAAGTAGCAATTTTAAATGATTGACATAGAATTCAACACTAACACACATATCATAAGGGTGGTTATTTATTCGTATACATGCTTAATATATACACTCTTTGAATTTAATTAGAATACATTGATGATGTAAATATTTTTTCCACTGTCATATAATGCCATATAATTGATTTTTTTTTACAATAATTACTTTAGAAGTTATATTTAAGTAAACCTTCATTTTCATTCCTGAAAGATATAGGGACTGATCATTTGGTCTTTGAAATTTTTTTTGAGGTAAAATAGTTATTTAATTTTTTTCGTTGGACTTGTTAGTCTTTCCAAGCACTAATTTGTCAATAATATATAACTTTAAAGGACTAATTACGCTAAATGCATAATTGGTTTGGGAATTAAATTGTTTATAATTATGTGTTGTATGAAACTAATTTGCCAATATAATTGAATGAAACTGACTGACGAAAGGATTAATGTGAAGAAAAGAGAAACCTTTCGAAGAGTATTTTGCCTCAAGTTTTTTCATGAACTAAATTGTCAGCGCATAATGGGGTTTACTAAGTTATATTTAGTGTGTTTTCTAATTAGTTACAGTGTTAGTCACTCTAATTAGTGTATAAAAAATAAGCTCATTCTTTAACAAGCTAAGAAGGATATTTTGCTATTTGAAAATTTGCAATGTAACTGTGACAACAATCAAACATTCTGAGCTCTCTCAAGTTTGCAGAAATGAGCATGAGAGTGAACAAGCGAAGGAGAGAATTCCGCAGAAGTGGGATCAAATATAACTGGAAGATGAAAATAGGCACCTATCTGCCTGACCAATGTTGTTCAGTAATAAGCTCCATTCTATTTATGCCCCTAATTAGTGAGTACTGCATCGATACTACCACAGCTAGGTGCATGGCATGGTTTAGTGCAGCAGTTTCCTCTGGGGTCCCTCTTGTTTTTGTCAATATCCAAACAGAACAAATTCCCTCCACGGTAAAACAGTTTTTCTTCAGATTTCTTAGTTCTTTATTTCATAAGTGTTTTTCTCATGTTAATGGATCAATCTTCTAACGCAGGAGGAGACTCATTTCTTGAAAAGGGAAATAGCTACTAGCAAGCAAAAAATCAACAATGCTAACCAAATAATGCATGGTATAAGGTTGTGGTTTTTGCCTGGACTAGCAGAAATTTCAGTTGTGTTAATCCCTCAACCTGGCGAAGCTCGCTTTGGCATGGAAATTAAACGAACTGAAGAGGTGTGTAATGCTAATTAACACTCCTCATTCCTCATCAAGTATTTTATAGCAATTGTGTGTAGAACATGTTTTGAGAACTTGTTAGGTTATGTTTGGAGCCTTGTTCATTATGTGCCAGCACACATCCCCATACGAATCCAACAGTCGTCTGCAAAAAAGACACCTCCCTGATCCTTTTCGAAACCCTATTTTGAGGACCCTCAAGGACAACTCAAACATCCACTTATTGAACAACCACAGTGGCAAGAACTTAGATTTTGTGTTTTGTGTTACTGCAGGGCTTTGTGTACATATATTCAGTGATGAGGGGTTCACCAGCTGATCGTGCTGGGGTGAGAGAAATGTATGAAGAGTCAAGTGCAAATAGGTTCCTTCTGGTGATATCAAGGTTGCAATGCAAGAGCATAATGCCAACGAGTGCTTGTTCTGCTGGCCTTGTGCATTGTTGTGACCAATCTGAAATGAAGGACATTCTCACTTCAGCTATAGACCAATATGAGACAATTCAGGTGCATGTCATGGCCTGGCCGAACCAAACTCGTCCCTCTCCAATTCCTGATGTTGGTTGTTTAGCGGCCCTGCTACATCCAAAAAGCGATTCATCATTATGATTCGTGACCTTACAGCAAACAAGTACAATTAGACACTGTCTCTATCTCAAAATCAGAGTTATGAACCTGAATCTTAAAATTAAAATTCATTCTTTGTGCCATCAACTCTATGCAATGTTTCATTTATGACATATTTGAATTTGTTTAATTTTGTTAAAAATATTATTGCAAATATCAAATAAATGGATGTTTAGGGCATTAAGTGCCCCCATATTTAGTGTTCTAGTGAGTGGGATCAAATAAATTCATCCAATCTCGTAAGTAATAAGTTAGGTGTTCAAGTAGACAACGTAGTATGATAGAGAGAGATCTGAGATCGAATGGGAAGTTTGTATTTTTTTAGATGTCCCAAAATATAGGACTCCTCGCGTGAAATAAAAAGTTGATACCAAATAGCAAAGTGAAAGACATATAAGGAGCGAAACAAAACAGTGGCAAATTAGTTTGCTGCCAATGGCTACTCAGCCATTCCGGAAAGCCATAGCCAAACCTTCTTCTTCATCTACACCTTCAATTCCAAACCTTTCCCTCATATCCTGCATCACCTTAATCCTTCAAAACCTAAATCCCCAAAGCCCAGATTACTCACCCCTCCCCCCCCCCCCCAAACAGTTCTCATCTCACCACACCCCAAACTTGGTTATCAACGTTATCAAGAACCAGAACATTCCCCACCATGCCCTTCACTTCTTCAACTGGGCCTCCAACCACAACCACTACTCCCACACACCCTTGTGCTACGCTGCCATCACCGACCTCCTGCTCTCCCATTCCCTCTCTGCCACTCCAACTGACTCTCCGACAACCTTGGTGTTTGAGGAAATGCCCTACGAACCCAACATGGTTACTTACAACACGTTGATCCACGGGTTTTGTAAGAAAAGTGATATGGAGGGTGCCACAAGGGTTTTTGACAGACTGGTTGAGAGTAAGAGTTGCAAGCCAGATGTGGTGAGTTTTACCACTTTGATTGAAGGGTATTCAAAGAGAGGTGATTTCCGAGATGCGCTTGAGTGCTTGAAAGAGATTATGGAAGGTGTTCCCCGAATGTTGTGACCTACAATGCTTTGATTGAAGGTCTTTGTTTGAGCGGTGAAGCGGACGAGGCCAGGAAGATGATGAGTAGGATTCAGTTGAATGGTTTGAAAGAAGACGTTGCCACAAACACTAGCTTGTTGAAGGGGTTTTGCATTGTGGGGAAGTCTGATGAGACTGTTTAGCATTTGAGGGAAATGGTTAGTCATGGGATGAAGCCAGATGTGAAAGCGTATCGGGTCGTCGTCATCAATGAGTATTGCAAGATTAGAAAACCAAGTGAAGTAGTGTTGCTTCTGAGGGAAAGGTGGTAAAGGGTGTTAAGCCAAGTATGTCAAGCTTTAATGCAGTGTTTAGAGTTCTTGTGGATGAGGGGAAGCTTGATAAAGGAGTTCTTCTTTTGAAGCAGATGCCTTAGATGGGATGCTCGCCTAACTTCTTGTTTTATTGCACAGTGATATGTGGTCTTTGTAAAGTGAAGGGTAGGATGCAACAAGTTGAAGAGCTCATTTCGGATATGCTTCAGAATGGGCATAACCTGGATGCCACTATGCATAATTACTTACTTGCGGGATTTTTTGAAGACGGGGATGAAGAAATGACACCAAAGACAATTATGACATAATGGACAAGAACTTTGTAATCAACCAAGACATTTTCTTCACTTTTGTGAAGGTGTTGTGTGCAAAGGGAAAACTGAAAGATGGAGAAACAGTATCTGAGGAGATATGCAGGAGATGCCAGTTGAATGGGAAAGTTGAGGCAACGAAGGAACATTAACGTGCATGGAATTCTTGCACAACTATATTGGAGAGGGGGCTAATCCAACATTGGAACCTTAATGTTCATCCTTTGTAGGTGTTTGGATTGTAACTCATTTGGTTGATGGTATGGTTAATATCAGGGTTTCAATATAAATTCAAAAAAATTGAATCTTTGACTAACTGATTCAACTAAATAGGGCAACGATTAAAATGAGTGCTAGTAACATTTTTTTTGTTCACACTTTATTTCTAATATTTTTTTGAGATGTGAGACCGCCAAAATTGGTGATTTTTAATAAATTTTAACAAATAGAGTATCAGAAAGACAATGTCAAAGAGAATGTTGCTCGCATTTCTCTTAAAATATTTATAACATAACTAGAGAGATAGGTATATGAATTTAGTCCATTGATGGGGAATTGAATCATACACTCTTACAAGTGTATCTTGTACCCCCCCCCCCCCCTCAATTTTGTTTGAAATTATCCTATTGCCCTTAATGAATTGGCACTACCTTCTTAAACCCACTCGCGAGGGGTGCCTTCCGCGATGTCTCCCTCCTGCGAAGGCTGCTCCCTTCGTCCTTCGTCTTGAAGCCACGCATCCTCATTCCCTTCCTCCATTGTCATCGAAGGTAAGCTTTTTCCTTTCTGGTGTGGGTTTGGGTTCCAATGCAATTGGGGTTGGTTTCTGGTGGGGTTAAGGTTGGGTTTTGGTGGGGGTGGTTTTTGGTGTGAATGGGGTTGCATTCTAGAGTGCCCATTTTGTAACCAAAAAATGTTTATGGAATAACCTTTATGTAAGCAAAAAAAGTTTTTAGAATGGTCTTTCCATAAGCAAAAAAAACCTTTCGAAATGAACTTTTCATAAGCAAAAAAGTCTTCTAGAATAGCCTTTTTGTAAGCCAAAAAAACTTCCAGAATGACTCTTCTGGGAGAACTTTAGCTTAAGGAATGATTATTCCAGAACCAAATTTGTAAATCCAGAACATCCTTTTCGGAAGTGTATTTTATATATTTCGGAAAGAGGGTTCTGAAAATCAATATTGGACATACAAAAAGCTCATTCTGGAAGCAACGGCTGGAATCCATAGTAGCCTTTTCGAAAGTGTATTTTGCACCTTTTGGAAAGTATGATTTTGACTTATGGAAAAATCATTCCAAAGGCAAAAAACACAATTCGGAATAGCCTTTCCAAAAGTACATTTTGAACCTTCCGAAATGGTTATTTCAGATAATACTATTTTTGCTTACGAAAAAGGTATTCCATAAGACTTTTCCTTCCAGAATGATCATTCCGTAAGCGAATTTATTCCCTTATAGAAAGCCTGTTTCGGAAATAAATCCACGACGTGAATGTGATTGCGTTAAAACGTACGTGCAGAGTGGAGAGTTGGAGAAGGAAAGAGATTCTTGGGACGTCGAGTTGGATTTGCTTTATACCTTTAATGGTTGCGGGAAGAAAAGAATAACGATAATGGGTTGTAGATGCGACTACAATAGAAAGAAGAGAAACTAAGAAGATAAAAGGGGTAAAAAAATGAGAGGTGCACATATATTTAGGAAAATACAAAATTCAATTGCCCATAAATAGTTTGTTTAACCCGCATGTTAGGACCAACCAAAATGTCAATTCATTTAAATGAGGGTTTATCTATTTTTAATTTGTAATTATTATTTCATAGTTTTATAATATTTTTTTACTGAAAGTTTAATACTATTATTAACTTAAATATATTTGATGTGTGATTAGCATTATTAAGTATTTGAATAATTACTTCGTGGTAATTAGTATATATTGACCACGTATTTAAATATATATTTGATGTAAATTTATTTTTATGCTTTATTTGATGTTTAAATAATATAACGAAACTTCCAAAAAAAGTAATGCAACGAAGCTTTCTTTAAAATTTCATTAATGCATATATTGTTTCCTATTCTTTTTTCACTAATCTCAGTTCCTATAAAAAAAAAAATCAAGTTTTCAATATTTCTTTGTTTTATTTTTTTAAGCTTTTCATTTTTTATATTATTTTATTATTGGGCCACGGGCCAATCCATTAGCTCGTGGACTGGACTTAGTCGGCAGATATCGATCAGGGAAAAACTTGGTACCTTGAATAAGCAAGTTTTATATGTCAATAATTTTAAAGTAAAAAATAAAATTATTATTTTCACTGTTATTAAAGCATGGAATATGAATATGATAGTACAAAAAAATCAATTATTTGATATTTATACATACATATACAACAATATTTTCACAATAAAATAGATATGTATTAGAAAATATTAATAAGTAATTGTCTCTATTTTTAGGGTATATGATTTTAAACATTTTTTCTTATATATATATATATATATATATAAATTTAAATTAAATAAATTAACTATTTTATCTATTAAGAGTAAAATATTATAATTATTTGATTATTTAATATTACTAAATAAGAGTAAAATATTATAATTATTTGATTATTTAATATTACTAAATTATTTTTGCAGCTCAAAAAGCTATAGAAAATTAATATAAAAATTAATACTTAATAATTAATATTTCATCAAGGCTCTTTATAAATTTTATTTTAGGTCCTAATATTTTTAGACACGGTCTTGTGAGTCTCATGGTGAGGATAGTAAGGACGAAAACATGAGCAAAGGATGAGAAATGGGTCGGGATGAAAGGACACTTTTGCTCAGGAATACGTTGGACCATTCTGTTTGAATAATTTTGGCGAAAATGCATTTTTGGTCTCTTATTTTTTTTATTTATAATTTTAGTTTTTTATTTTTTAGTTGAAATATTTTGTCTTTTACTTTTAAAAAATTTATAATTTTAGTCTTTGTGTTCAATTTTAAATGTTAGATTTGTATATTTTATAAATATTGATTTATACTTATTTATTTATTATTCATATGACAAATGTTTTAAAAAAAATAATTTTTAACAAGCTTAATTTATTAAGAGAAAATAAATGTAACTCTTCTTGAAGTCTGAAATTTGAAAAGGAAATCAAAATCATAGACTTTTTAAAAATTGAAGGACGAAATATTTCAATTAAAAAATAAGATAATTAAAATTATATTGTATATTTTTTAAAAAATAAAAGATAAAATATCTCAATTAAAAAATAAAAAGATGAAAATTACATTTTAACTAATAATTTTTTATGTTCAAATAAATGTAACTCTTCTTGAAAAAACTTTTAAACTTTATTTTTTACCACAACTTTCTACGAAGTTGTTTATTTACTAGATCCTCTGGTTTTATTATAATTTTTTTGACATAATCACACAAATAAATAAAAATAGTTAATTTAATTGATTTTATAAATTATTTTTAAAAAAGTGTTACTAATAAACCAATTATACTCTTATTAATAATCATTAATTTGGTATGACGGATGTAAAAACATTCAAGTTTAATAAAGACATAAATACTTAGAGTATTTAACAAGGCCAACTAGAGACTAAATTAATAGCTTCATAGGAATTATAAAATGGATCATCATTTTTTTAATAAATTATGTCTTACACTCCTTCCTTTTCTTTTTATCTGTTTTTTAAGGTTATTAAGTGAAAACCAATAAATGCAATAAATTTTATTGATTTTAAGAAAATAGTTGTGAAGTTTTATATTTTTACCTCTTTTCTTTTCACTCGACAATAAAATACATGAATAAATTAATTAAAGATTATAAGATAAGTTAATTTATAATTGATAAAATAATAATTAATATGATCTTAAATTTTATAAGTGACTGATAAATAAGAACAAAAAATAATTCTCTGAAAATTTAACCATGAAAGAAAATTAAGGACTGAAGGGAGTGTTATATTTTTTTATTAACAAAATTGAGGTGAGTTTAGTATTATAGATCAAACATTATTGATACTTTAATATCTTACACTTCAAATATTTGACTGCATCTATTGATTTTGGTATTTTTATCTTTTTACCACATTATATTTTTTATTAGAATTAGAATATCTAGATTCTTTAACATAGTGATGGAATATAAGTTATTAATATGTTAAACTTAAAGTTAAATTATTTAAATATTATTTAAGTTTAATTGTTAATGAAAATAATGTTTGATTAAACTTTATTAACCTTCCGGTCTAACTTCATATTTGATAAAAAAAAAAGATTTTTAAAACATTAAATACTTTTACTTTATGAAGTACTAGTAAGAAGATTAATTTGTAAGAAAACTTATAAGAGATACATTATTGCTCTATTTGTTATATTCACAATTCTCCTCTTTTTTAAAATTTATTTTTTGAACGTTTTATTTCTATTACGTAATAAATATGATATATATTTCAAATTTTTAAAGCATTAGATACTTTTACTTATGAAGTAGTAAGAAGATTTGTAAGAAAATTTACAACAGATATGTTATTGCTCTGTTTTTTTGGAAGATTATTGCTCTATTTGTTATATTTACATTTCTCTCTCTCTTTTTATATTTTTAGGTGTTTGTTTTTCTATTAAAAAATAGTAGATTTCAACTATAATGGGGAAATCTAGTCATTATTTTCCTTATTATAAATGAAAATTTGAAGAGGAACCTTTTCATAAAAACAATAAAATATCATTTTTTAGGAAAAATATTTTTTTGAAGAGGATTTAAAAAAAGTGAATCTGAAAAAATCAGATTTTAGATTTGTTTTCTTCCAAAAAAGGTTCATCGAAAAAAAAATGAAATATAGTAGAATATAATATCCTGGAGTACAATAAAATAAAATGTTTTCCTTTTCTGTTACACCAGAGTCGTATTCGTTTTGAAGTGTCTCTCGAGATTCAAATTTATGAACCGTTATAACTGGCACTGGTGCCTCTTAGTCCCCTATATATATATATAATTCCCATGCATTCAGACATGTCTTGGGTTGTTGTTTCCAGTTACCAACGAACGAATCGTGTCTGAAACATTCCCCGTTGCGGCGGCGCTGTCTCTTTGGCGCGGCCGCTACCACCACCACTGCACCACACCACACACACATTTTCCATTTTCCCCACCAAAGCAACAAGGTTTTTGTTTGTGATTAAATGGGTGATGACGACGACAACAACTCCTCCTCCCGGTTTGTTCCGTACACGTGTCGAGATCCATTTGTCAGCCCACTTCTCGATAACTTTTTTATCGAACCGGACCCTGCACCCGAACCGAACCTACAAAATGATGAACAGCAATCCCTGCAGGGTGGTTATGTTTCCTCCACGGGTTCAACGATCCAAGATCAATCCCAGCAGCATTTTTGCAATGACAATTTTACCATTGGTGGAGGAGGAGTTCCTAACTACCAAGTAGCGGGGTCTTCCAAGAACAAGCGTACATATCCCTTCACTGATGTGGATATTGAACATCAATCCTTCAGGTATGACTTTAAAGCGGGTCCATCCAATCTGAATCAGCCTGAAAGTGGGATTATGGATTGGCCTCCTGTGCCAAGGCCATTCTTTTGCACTTGCTGCCAAGTTCTAAGACAGACAATTCACACCAATGGTACGTAATTAAGTTTTAATTTTAATAATATCCTTCGACACATAAGATGTGTTGAATGGTGTAGGAGGGAGAAGGAAATGAGAGAAAAATTATGTGTTTGGACAAAAAAAATTAACACTTAATAATTAATATTTGGCAATAAATAAATAAAAATTTGAATTATGTGGCTACATATGGATAATTAATGAATGCCCGCAATTCTATTGCTACCGGGTTTATTTTGTTTCTCGTTTTTTATTTTCTTTAAATTTAAAAAATATATATAAATCGCAGGTAATGATCTTGAGAGACTTGAAATACATGGGAGGATAGGGTTGATCAACCATATAATAATTCAGAATCAGAGTATTACGCCGGGTGATCCTCCATGTGACAATTATGATCAAATGATTGAGTAAGTTCTAACTATTTCAATTAAGTCTTGTTGGTACGACTAGTAATTGCATGCATGCATGCGATCAGTGTCACTCTCGAGCGTTGTTATGTAAAACTAACAAAGTTTCATTGTTATTTTTATATATGTTTAAGTTTTTTCTTTTCAATCTTTCACTTTTTGTCTGCAATTGCTAACCTTGATTTCGTTTTGCGTGTGAGGGATTATTATCAGTTTCACCAACGGAACCCCTGCAGAAGTTAAGGGTTTCCTTGAAGATTACATTGCGCAGAAGGATAAATTAGGGTACATTATTGTGGAAGAAGCTTTTTCTGCGTTTTATGAAGCCCTCTGCACCAAATTAGATTGGGTTGGAAAACGCACTAATAACGAAGACGATGATTTGATTCCACGTTGGTCTTCATCTCTTTGATTGTCATGTCAAGTGTTTTCTCTTCAACCATTTCATTCTTCAATCGTTATATATATATGCTGAGTTTTAAATCGTTATGTTTGTATGTATAGCAAATTTGGAGAAAGAAGGACCTGAGGCTGAGCCTGAGAAAAGAAGGCATAAACGTAGTCGCAAAGATCAGGTTATTGATAGAGCCACCAGTGCAGCAAACGCCGTAGATACCACATTAACACCAGAAGGAGCACGTGCAGAAAGGCTAAAGAGGAACGTTTTGCGACCCAAACACTTAGACGATTACGTATGAAGTGCATGCATCTCCTAATAAGCTTAGCATGACCGTTAGTTTGTTTGTTGTAACAGCTTTGTAAGTAGTTACGTACAATAGCAATATGAAGAACGCTGTATATAAAGCCTTGCACGAAATGAATAAAACCAGAGAATATTATTGAGAGAGTTCTAACTCATAGGAGGGACCTTGACCTCGAACCAAGACACTTTAATCTTCTTCCCCTCTGCTCACAACAGTTATACTTTTTGTTTTCTTATTTCTTAAGAAGTCTGCATCTCGTACTTTTGTTTTAATCTATTCATTTGAATTCATTTTAAGTTTCTTAACTGACGAGTTGTGTTTGCTCAGTCCGATAGGATAAATAATATGACATTGAATGATTTGAGTGGCGTGTTCCACATAACTATGAAGGCTGCAAAGGATGTCTTAGAAATGTCTGTTACTGTAATTAAGGCAATTTGTGTTGGAAATAAGACTTTTTATGTTTAGGAAAAAGTGTTTAGGAATATTGGAGACTTTGAATAGAAACTTGATAGGAAGGATAATTCTTTATGGAGGAGAGAACTTTGTATTTTTGCTTGATACAAATGTGTAGGATTACATCTCTATTTATACCACTCTAAGGAGAACTCTAGACACACTAATTCTAGAGAGTTCTCAACTCTAGAGATCCAAAGAGTATTCTAGAGAATATTACAACCATAAGAAATATCTAGACACTCCAAACACTACAAGAATTCTCTAGAAACATGACTCATAATTACTTAAGCCCAAAATAACTAAGTCCAAGGAACCAAATAATTAATTTAGGCCCAAATCAAGTTTGTATTTCAACAATTTGCCGCAAGTATCGTTTATATAAATGGCCCCAAAGACAGGTTCAGTGCTGCATTAATCTTCTTTAGTTCGTTTTGCTATTTCATTTGTTGTGAGTTATCTCTATCCTTTGTTTGACATCATGTGTCTTGTGACATTTATGTGCTCAGTTGCTACCCCTTGCGAGGAGGTTGAAAGTGCTCAAAAGAGCATTAGAATCTTCACAAGATCCAGTGATAATACAGACAACTAGCATGGAGGTTCGAAGAATTAAACAAGAAATGACTCAGTTGTGTGGTGGAGTTACCCCAACGGGTATAGAAATTCCTGAAGTTAATTGGTTGGAGAGGAACTTGTTCTTTATTTTGTAATAATGCGTTGGATTGTTATGTGTTTTTGCGGGTTTTTTATTTTTTATTTTTTAGACTTTGTTTTTGTTTACGTTCGTTGGATTTTCTCTGTGGTGAGTGAGAGTCATATTGAAATTTCCTTATGATGTATGTTTTCTTACCAATCAAGTGAATTGGTACGTCATTTGAGTTGAAAGAAAAGTTGGTTTTTTAATAACAACAACGGTACTAGGTATACGTTAATTAAATTCTTAAAATTTCGTAAATAATTATATCCTCAAAATGATTTCTTATATATTTTTATTTCTCTTCATAATATTGCTCGTTATCACACTTCTTAATTTCTCACTTTTATGGAAAAAAAAATCTACAATCTTATTAAAGTATATGTAATTTTTTCCTTTCAAAATTATTATAAATAACCTGAAAACAATTAAACAAAATAAATAATAGCTAGGCTCACATCCTAAATAAGCACACATGGGGCCACATCACAATACATATACGTGAAATAAAACTTTTATTTATTTAATGATAAAAAAGTACTTATGGTTAGTCTGTTGAACATTAAAGTTGTACAAGCTAGACCCTTGAATAAAAAATTGTTGATTAGGATTAATAAATATCGCGATGTTTTGATATTTTTCAGCTCAACATACTCTTTATTCTCTGTCCATGCAATATGCTGGAAAGTCACTTCAAAGTTCAAACTGGGAAGTTCTTGATAATTTTGAAGACCAATTAATAATTCTAGGGTGGAAAAGTTAAACATGTTTTCCATCATAGAAAAGTTTTTTTAAACCGTTGGATTTTTTATATTCTAATCTCTGATGGCTATTTTTTCTTTCTTTTTATCCTTTTCTTCTTGTCTTTCCCCAGTTACCCTTTTCCTCCTATTCTCTCTCCTTTTCTTCCCTTCTTTCTTCTCTCTGATGTTGAAGACCAACGTTGTCGCTGCCAGAACATTTTGACACTTCACGGTGAGTCCGTCATCGCTAACGGCGTCAGCAGCCACACGTTTTTTGTTGAGGGCAGTTGCAGTGGTGTCGCTTCTGCCGCAAGCTTCGGTGCGAGACGCCAATTGAGAGTCATGTCCTTCAATGCCACCACCGCATCGTCTGTTTCCTCCAGATCTAAGCTTTTCTTTTTTTTCAAATTTGAGGTTGGTGATAAAGAATAGAGGATCGGTACCTTGCAGTCAGGAGAAGGTGGGAATAGGGTGAATTTCATAGGGGGGATGAAGGAGTACTTCGGGTAAAAAGAAAATAAAAGGAAATATTAAAAAGAATCTGAAACATTAATTTAAAAGCTGAAAGATCTAATGATCCATAAAAACTTTCCCACCCTAGAACTGGTCTGATTCGAAATAGCAAAGTCAGCCAAAGGGATATCCTCCTATGCCACACCACCATGCATGCAACTACTTGGACGCGTTCTAAGGTGAAGTTTGGAAATTCGTACAACACTCGTGTAGCATTAAAATGATGGGTAGTAGCAGGTTTTCTATCGGAAGAAAAACATAATATATATATATATATATATATATATATATATATATATATATATATATATATATATTATTAAAAGTTTATTTTGTTGGGCAACTCTCTCACTGGTTCATGCTCTCAGTTTCTTACTTTCAGATCTGAAACAAGCTTAAGGTCGTGTAACAATATCTCCAGTCCGGCATGTCAGGGAGGTTGAGACCGCCCCAATAGTCCAGCGGCTCAGAGCGTAGAGAAAGGCTTCGAAAACCCCAAGGCCTCCTTTGCGGTGGCGCACTTCAACGTCCCCAAGACCTAAGGCTTTGAACATAGATGACGAAAGGAATGGACCAAGGGGATTCCATGACATTAGCTATGTTGATGTGTTGTTGTGATGGTAGGCGTACTACATGATTTTACCATGAAATTCATTTGGTGAAGTGATTAAGGAAGGGGCTTTTGTTATTTCAGTTTTCTTTATCTACTTTCCTATGAAAGCTATTTGTTTCACGATGATGAAATCAACTCTAGAAGAGCTGGGGCTGGTGGAGATGAGTTGACGAAAAGGAAAAAAAAAAAAACAAAAGTATCAAAAATTTACCGGTTAATTCAGTTTTCCCTCTTTAATCCCATCGTCTGGTTTTATTTTAAATATATCTAACGGCGTTTTTTAATGCTTCACCGTTGTAGCTCTTATTTTACTACTTCACCTTAGAACGCCTCAACTACTTCATGCATGATATAGGGTTTACAACTCCCAAACCCGCTTTCATGTATTGTAGGTTGATTTACCTCATGGAATTAATGAAAGCAACCAACAGTAGCCCCCTCCTCCAAAGAGAAGAGATGATCAGTTTTGTTCTATATATAGCAACTTTAACCATTCATTAATTGTAGTGGATAATAGATAATAGATAATTTTAAGAACTTTTGACATCCACACACTATCTCACCTGTGGTTTTTAACTTGTGATAGTAAATATCAGTCATTAAATTGGGCCAACAAATCCCACTTCACATGAATACTCGAAACATGTCAGCATTGAATGCCCACTTCATCTGAGACTGAGAGCATGTCCAATCTGAATTTCTTAATCTCATTCATGTAAATACTCCTTTTTTTCCTCATCTTTTGTTATATAATTTTCCATCTTAAAATAATAAAGTGTAATAAATAACTACCAAATGGATAAAATATTAAATAAGATACTCTCAATAAATTAGTTTTGTAGTTATTTATTTAAATTCATTTATCTCCTTTTAAAATAAAAATTATTAATTCAATTCAAACTACTTTAAATTTGATTAGATTAGATTGAATTTAAGCTACCAGAATTGAATTCATTGCGAAAGATTTAAATAATTTACATAAAATTATAAATTTTAATTTTAATATCATCATTGTATAATAAATAATTTGAATTTAAATCTATAGCTAAATTATGAATTACATCATAAATAATAAAATATGATAGAATTAGGTTAAATGGATTTGTTTTTCTAATGGGGGCATTGAGTATCTTTGAGATTCTCGCTCCTTATATAGAAAAGTTTTAGTGAACAGTTTAATTAAAAAATATTTTCAGGAATGTTTTAGTGAAAAGTTTAATTAAAAAGTTTTAGTTAAAAGATAAACAATTATGAAAGTCATAATCATTCCTAATTATATACCATCTTATATATTTTTTGATAAGGAGATATAATCCTTCAAATAGATAGATCCTTTCATAAAGGATTATATCTTTTAACTCACATCTTGTTATGAATAGATACATTTGTTGATAAAAGATCATTATCTTTCATACTTGCATCTTTTATGAATAGATAAACTTTTTTTGAAAGAAAAAAAAGTACTAGCATACCCATATATACTCATTAATAAACACATCCTTTTACGAAAAAACACAATTTTTCATACTTATATCTTTTCATGAATAGATACACACTTTGCAAGAAGCAAACTTTTATACTTGCATCTTTAAACACAAATTGTCATTAATTTGAAATCTCTTAGGTGACGTGAGCATGAGAAGATTTGGTATCCCTTAAATTTGTTAAAAAGATGAAACTTCTTTAAAATTTATGAAACTATAGCTATACTTTTCAGTTTTAATTATCATCTTATAGATTTAGAAGCTATAAACTAATTTATAAAACTTTAAGGTGATTTATTAATCTGTTTGTCAAATATAGTCTTCATTTTCACAACTATGAGCCTATGATTCATGGATTGAGCTGACATTATAGCGAACATGAGATTGAAATCTATGTATTCGAATATATATTATGGTAATTGGTGTAAGAATATATACACATTTAAGAATTAAAATTGTTACATGAACATTAAAATTTGGATTTGGAGCCCAAAATAATAAGATTGTCACATAATAAAGGTAGTGAAAAAGAAAAGATTAGGATAGAGAATGTTAAATACGAAGGACTGAAAACTGTGAAATTTGAGATAATTTGATAGTCAATTTTGATTAATAATGATAATAATTTCTTCACTTTATTATTGATTTTAATGAAATAACGAAGAAATTAACATCTTTGTAATTTTTTTATTAGCAAAAGTCCAAAGAAGAAGATTTCAAGCACTTCAGATGAAATTGATGAAAAATCTGAAAGAAAAACATTAAAGAAGGATTGGACAACTCGCTCAGCGCGTAATCCAGGTTCAGCGTGCACTCTTGCTTAGTGGACAAGTTCAGGCTTAGCGCGCAGTCTCGTTCATCGTGCAACTCAGGCTTAGCGCGAGAAGACCCACGACGAAGCCCAAATGCGCACTTGGTGCGAAAGTCCGCACTAAGCGCGAGGTCAACGTGAAAAGTATGCTACCTTAAACATATAAAAGGAGTAGGAAGCAAAACGAAAAAATACCCCAAGTCTCAAAGCTATCCAAAGCCTGAATCTATCCCTTAGGAAAAACCCTCTTCCTTAGTCATTCCTATTTTTCTTGTTATTAGTCATCTAAACTCTTCTTTCATTAACTCCTGAAGTGTAAATTCTCTCATGACTGAGAGACTAAACCCCTTTTTGTTGGGAGTCCGAAGGCTAAACTCTTGTAATGTAATTCTTTCCTATTATCTATTTAATGCAATTTTGTTTCTATTATTCTTTTACGTGACCCATATAATATTTAGAGGGTAAATGCATTGAAAAATAGTTATTTTCTAAAGAATTGGGAAAGGATATTTGAATAAATTCATTGCTAGAAATAGATTGACATTTATTTTGCCAAAGAATTTTTGCATCTCTTATCTTAATGTGATTCATTATTTTATCTCTGCAAAGAAATTTGGAAAAAAAATTATAAATAAACTAGGCCCTTCGTGTAGGAAACCAAAGATAGGGTAATTCAGTAGATGCGAGTGAAAACATGAATTTCATTAATTAGAGAAAATCTACTACATTACATTATAAGTAATTTTGGCATACTAGGACTCAACATCATCATATTCTGATTTCATCTTTTTACATTAAATTGTTATTTATTTTTCCTATTATCTTTCTTTTTGTCTTACTTTAAATTTCACACGGCTAATTCTTTATCTCTTTCTTCTTTTATTTCTTCTCTTGGTTAATAATTGAGTTTGTATCACTTGAGTACAACCAAAGTCCATATGGATTCGACACTTAAACTTTCATTTTAATCTTTACTACTTATGATCAAATTGATACACTTATTAATTAGTTAACAATGATTTCTTTAAAATTTATGAAACTCTAGTTGAAATTAATTCCCTCCCATGGGGATTTTTATTTTAATTTATATACAATGGCTTTGGATTCATTCTCATCGCATGGGGATTTTTATTTTAATTTATATACAATGGCTTTGGATTCATTCTCATCCACGAATATGCCTACACAATAAGACCAAATCCATTGAACCGGATGAGTGAGGTGAATTCTGTAACTGGAGACTGGAAAAGCATGGGCAAAATTCAACTCCAATTTGGGCTTTTTACTCATGTGCCGTTGGTTTCACTTCTTCAGCTCCATTGAATTATTTTTCCTGGATTGAGCAGCTTGAAGAATAAATTAAGGTGGCTGGGACGACTGCCATTTGGTCTCGTGGATTAGATAATTAAATAATAGTATATCTTATACAAAATATTATTTTTTAAAAATTACACTTTAAGAATCATACTTTATAGTTCCCTTCAAGAGATATATTTTCTTCAAAGAAACATATCGCTTATATTTTAAATATAATAGCATAAGCTGCAGTTCAAGTATATAGAAGTATTTGGTTTCATGCTTTTGTTTAATTTTTATAATTCTTCATATCTGTCATAAAAGAAGACATTTTTTATGGATGGAACTGATTTCGATGCCAATAACAATATAACATACCAGATTGGATTCGTGTCCATGCTGTATCACCGATATCATATTCTTCGGTTACATAATAATATAAATAAATTATCTTAGGATGTGTTTAGACGATGAAATAGAAAATATAATTTAGAATTTTAATTTTAAAAGAATTAGAATAAGTTCAGAGTCATAAAATTTATATTTGTGTATGCGAAGAATGGGGCAAAAAACTTAAAAATTTAACTCCAATTCTATTGTTTAAATATATGATCTAGAATTTGGAAATAAAATTAAATAGAAAAATCTCATTTAAATATTTAATATATTATTTCTTCGATAGTTTAAACATAATAATACAATCATTGTCTTAAAATGAAAACCATTCTAATAGTTATTACCAAAAATAACTATAATTTTACATATGATTCCACGAGGATCTAAATTTTTTTAAAAGACTCTCGGTGACAAGGCAAGGCAACCACGAGAATTTCTGAAATTTTTCGAAGATTGTGATGGTATGCAAATTGCAAAATGTGACCCTGATTGTCTGGACATGCACGATTAACAGCTAGCTCTTATCCTTGTAAGTTGTAAGTTGTAACCATTGTATTTGTCACTGTCTGTATTCTGCGGTTAAATTTCATGCAGTACTGTCCGTCCAAAGTTGCAAAATTTCGGCCTCCAAAAATGTGAACCTTTGCAGCAAGAGATCTGGCAGATCAAGTTAAGGGATTGGCACACAGATTTTGATGCTCAATGGTTCATAGAAATGCTAATGCTAATTCATTGTGAACTTCAGGGTTGACACATGTTGAACTCTGTATTTTTTGTTTTCTATTAGTTAGTTGGTTTTTCTGTTATAGTTAGCTGGTTAGTGTTTTTCTGTTATAATTAGTTTTCTGTTATAAACTCATCAAGCTCTATATAAGCTGGTTTTTCCTTCTGTATTTGATATAATGGAATAATGAGAAATGCTGAGCACAATGCTCTTTTTCTTCAAAATCTGTTTTTCTTCTAGTTTTATTTTTTTTCTAGATGGTATCAGTTGATCTTTCTTTCGTTATGCTCTTGGTTCCTCCTTGCAACCATTGTTGTCGTCGTTACAATTCCTTCCTTTTGAATCAAATTCTTCCCGCATCCTCCTTGTTTATTCATGGCTGATAATGTTGTTATCAATAACACAGTCTTTGCCAACCTGTTGAATCCCTATTATACTCATCCCAATGAGAATCCTGGTGTTGCTATTGTTGCTCAGGTTCTCAATGGTGTCAATTATCACTCATGGTCGCATGTTATGCTCCTTGCCCTGAACCAAGAAGAAGGTCCAGTTTGTTGATGGTTATTTGCCTTGTCCTACTCTTAATGATCCTAATTTCACTATTTGGGATCATTGTAATACCTTGGTGGTTTCATGGCTTCATCATTCGCTTGATCCAGAAATCCTGCAAACCATTATGTGGATGGAGAATGCTTCGGATATTTGGAATACTCTCAAGAAACGCTATTATCAAGGTGATGTGTTTCGCATTAGTGACTTACAAGAAGAGTTGTATCTGCTTAAACAAGGTGATGCTACTATGATAACTGCTAAATAATTGTATTTTGATAGTAGAAAATTAGTCAAATATTGGCCAGAAATTAATTATTTAGCAGTTATTTGTGATTAAAAGTTAGAAAATTAATTAAATTAAATTTTTGGTTGCAAATATAAAAATTGGAGGTGTAACAAGCAAAAAGGGCAGAAAAATTGAAGAAAAGAAGAAAATTTAAAGAAGGTCCAGCCTAATACGCGCGTTGAGCGCGCGTCACGGGCTAAGCGGGCCAGGAAGTACATGCGCTAAGCGCGCCTACGAAGGTCCAAAACCCACTTCAGCAGCTATAAATAGAGAGTCAGTCCAAGGGACAAAAACCACAACAGAACCCCCTCTCCTAGGGGTTTCATTTACTCCCTTTCTTTCACCCCTCCTCTCATTGTAAAGCCCTCATGACCATGAGTGGCTAATCCCCTAGCTAGGGCCTGGCATGCCTAAAAAGCCAATGATGTATGGAGCATTTCAAGAGTTATCAATAAAAAGAGGAATTTCCTCCAGATTCTTTATTTACCGTTCTTTCTTTTTACATCTTGTATCTCTGAACTTGCTTTCTGTTAGGGTTTAGTCCACTCGGGAGAGGGTAAAGCCTAATTAGGGGTAAGGAATGAATACTTGAATCTGTTTTAAGGGTTAGGACACTCGGGAGAGGGTAACGCTTAAGAGAACACTAAAAGGAGGAAATTATCGGGTTATCTTTTAGAGGGTTTTTCCTTCTAGTTTCTTTTATCTGCTTTTCTTTCTTGCTTATTCTGCATCTCAGACTTTGTTTTCTGTTAGTCTTTAGGCCACTCGGGAGAGGGTAAAGCCTAATTAGGGATAAGGAATGAATGCGTGAATCGGTTTTAAGGGTTAGGCCACTCGGGAGAGGGTAACGCTTAATAGAACAATAAAAGAAAGAAATTATTGGGTTAGCATGACTTAATGCCCCAATGCCCATGCTTTAGCAAACATCTAGAATGTAATCCTAATGCATCTTAGTTATTGAGTCTTCGCAAAGGGCATTTGGAAGATAGGTAATTAAGGTAGGCTTGTCATCGTGAGACATCAGGGGCAAGTAGATGGATAGATGTGGGGCAGAATTAGTTCACTGGTATTGATAACAGACAAATCCTGAATCCATATATCTAGGCTGATTAGACTTGTTATGTTTTAGCAATTTTATTATATAGGTTTTATTTCTCTTTTATTTGAATTTCGTAGAAGTAGCTATCTTTATCATATCACAATTTAAATATTTTATCTTCTATTTTGATCTTTCAATCTTTTATCTTTTCTTTTATCTTCTAATTTTATCTTTAAGTATCTTATCTTTTCTTTTCTCTTCTAAGTTTATCTTTAAATATCTTATTTTTTCTTTACTTTATCTTCTATCTTTCTTTATCTTTTATTTTAAATTCTTATCTCTTGCTTTTAAATTGGGTTTGCATTAATCTAAGTACAAACAAAGTCCCTGTGGATTCGACACTCGGACTTCCGAGAACTTTACTACTTGTAACGATTTGGTACACTTGCCAACGAGTGAACATACTATCACTTCTTACTTTACAAAATTGAAAGATTTAATCCAAGAATTAGACAATTTTCGTGCTATTCCTTCCTGCACATGTGTTGTTGTTTGTGCTTGTGATCTTATTTCTGTTATTAAGAGTTACAGAGAAGGTGATTATGTGATTAGATTCTTAAGGGGCCTCAATGAACAATACTCCACAGTTAGATCCAACATCATGATGATGAACCCCCTCCCTGATTTAGACAAAGTTTTATCTATTCTCATTCAACAAGAGAGGCAGCTTGTTGTTTAGTTTGATGATTCTCGGGTTTTTGCTCAAGTGGAAACCAGTCATGGTCCTTATGGCAGAGGTCAAATGCATACCAGTCAAGCTTCTTATGGCAGAGGCCAAGGTCGTGGAAGCCATTCATTAGGTGGAAGAGGTCGAGGAAGAGGATCCAAGATTTGTTCTTACTGTAACAAAACAGGCTATATGGTAGACACCTGTTACAAGAAACATGATTACCCCCTCACTTGTAAAGAGGGAGTACTATCAATCAATACTCTTTGGATGATCAAGAAATTGAAGATGATTTGCAATCCCTTGGACAGAAAGAGGTGGCTGCAGATACTTCATCTACAGCTTTTACACCAGAGCAACATAAGGCTCTCCTTTCTTTATTGCAGCAAACTTCACAAGCCTCTTCTTCTCACACCACTAATCAGCTGATTAGTTTTCATAAGAATGGCAATTCAGGTATATTCTGTGCCACTCTTCATGCTTATAGTTCTAACATAAATTCTTGGGTTCTTGATAGTGGAGCTATTGATCATGTTTGTTTTTCCCAAACTCAGTTTCAATGCCTTAAACAAATCAGACCTATCCTTGTTAAATTACCTGATGGATCTCAAATTTGTCTTGTTTATTCCTTCTTTCACTTTTAACTTGATTTCAGTTTCAAAACTCATTACTAATCTGCATTGTTCCTTGAATTTTCACCCTACTAGTTGCTCTATATAGGATCCCTTCTCATTGGGGATGATTAGAGCAGCTGAATTGAGAGCTAGGCTATACATCCTATCTTCTTCACCAACTAAGTTTTCCTATACTTGTAACATAAATACTATTCCTTCCACTAAATGCAATGTTTGACATAATAGGTTAGGACATCTTTCTCATGATAAACTTGTCAAAATGACCAAATTGTATTCCTCCATTGACTGTACAAACTCCAATGAACCTTGTGACACTTGTCATTTTGCCAAACAAAAGAGCCTATCTTTTCCTGATAGCATTACTATTTCTTCTCAGTGTTTTGATTTGCTGCACATGGATATCTGGGGTCCTTATGCTCATCCTTCATTACTTGGGCACAAATATTTTCTTACTATTGTTGATGATAAAAGTAGATATACATGATTCATTTTTCTAAAACTCAAATCAGAAGTTGCAAATCATATCAAACAATTTGTATCTATGATTGAAACTCAGTTTTCTATCAAAATTAAAAGCATTAGATCAGACAATGGTCCTGAATTTGCACTAACAAATTTCTATGCTTCCAAAGGCATTCTCCATCAGACCTCTTGTGCGGAGACACCCCAACAAAATGGGATTGTGGAAAGAAAACATCAGCATCTTCTTGTTGTGGCTAGAGCTTTACTTTTCCATGCTCATTTACCTATCTTCTTTTGGACACAAGCTATTTCACAGGCTATTCATATAATAAACAAATTGCCAACTAAATTTCTGCATCAAAAATCCCCACATGAAATTTTGTTCAAATGCATTCCATCTGTTTCTACCTTCAAAGTTTTTGGCTGTTTATGCTATACTCAAGGCTAACAGAAAAAAAGTTTGATGCCAAAGCAAGAAAATTTGTATATTTAGGTATTCGAACAGGTGTCAAAGGTCATTTACTCTTTGATCTTACAACAAGAGAACTTATTGTTTCTAGAGATGTTATTTTCTATGAAAATACTTTTCCTTACTTGCATAATTCTCCATCTACTGATTCACTACAACATACTACACCTATTTCTCCTTCCTCATATAATTTCTTGTTTGATCAGCCTATTCTCTTTCAACCTCCCCGATCCCAACTATCAAGTCCACCTACTGAGTCACACCAGCAACCAGCTAGCCCTCCAATTGATACATAAAATCTACCTTTTCCCCGTAGATCCCAAAGACAGAAACACCCTTCTTCTTACCTTCAAGATTACCACTACTCCCTCCTTTCTGCCATAGCTCACAATTCAACTCCTCCAATCTCTTCCAACATCAGGTATCCCATTTCCAACTACATCTCTTACCATAGACTTTCACACAATCACAAGCATTTCACACTTAATATATCTTCACAATCTGAACCTACTAGTTTTGAGGAAGCTATATGTCATGAAAGTTGGAAACAGGCTATTCAATCTGAGTTATCATCTCTTATGAAGACTAACACTTGACATCTTACTCATTTACTTCCTGATAAAAAGCCAATTGGCTGCAAGTGGGTTTTCAAAACCAAGTTCAAAGCTGATGGATCCATTGACAACCACAAGGCTAGATTAGTAGCCAAGGGATTTACCCAAACTACTAGTTTGGACTACATTGAAACCTTTAGTCCAGTTGTAAAAATGACCATAGTCAGACTTGTATTATCCCTAGCTGCTTCTCAAGGTTGGCATCTTCATCAACTTGATGTTAACACTACCTTTTTACATGGTGATTTACATAAGGAGGCCTATATGAAGGTACCACCAGGCCTGATAGTTGCTAATCCAGCTTTAGTTTGCAAGCTGCAAAGATCTCTGTATGGTTCAAAACAGGCCAGTAGGCAATGGAATGCCAAGCTTACTTCCACCTTACTTGATTCAGGTTTCCAACAATCCAAGGTAGATTAATCTCTTTTCACTAAAAGGTCTCCTACTAGCCTCACTATTGTGCTTGTTTATGTTGATGATTTGGTGCTTACTGGCACCGATCTTGCTGAAATCCAGCAACTCAAGCAGTCCCCGGATGCCAAATTTAGTATTAAGGATCTTGGAATACTCAAGTACTTCCTTGGTTTTAAAGTAGCTCGATCCACCTCAAGTATTGTCTTGCATCAAAGAAAATATTGTCTTGATCTTCTTCAAGACACTGGTTTGCTTGCTACCAAACCTTGCTCCTTACCTATGGATCCTACCCTGAAATTACACAAAGCTTCTGGTGTTCCTCTTTCTGATTCCACTGTTTACAGGAGGCTTATAGGGAACCTCTTGTATCTTACTCACACAAGGCCTGATATCTGCTATGTTGTTGGCAAATTGAGCCAGTATTTGCAATCTCCCATAAACATTCACATGCAAGCTGCCCACCATGTTCTAAGATATCTCAAAGGCACTGCTGGCATAGGTTTGTTCTTTTCTTCTTCAGCTTCCATTTCTATAATAGGATTCAGTGACTCGGATTGGGGAGCTTGTCTTGACACTCGAAGGTCCATCTTAGGTATATGCTTCTTCTTAGGAACTTCCCTAATTTCTTAGAAGAGTAAGAAGCAATCCATTGTGTCCAGATCTTCTTTTTTTTGGTTTAGTTGGTTTTTCTGTTATAGTTAGTTGGTTAGTGTTTTTCTGTTATAGTTAGTTTTCTGTTATAAACTCATCAAGCTCTATATAAGCTGGTTTTTCCTTCTGTATTTGATATAATTGAATAATGAGAAATGCTGAGCACAATGCTCTTTTTCTTCCAAATTTGTTTCTTTCTTCTAGTTTTATTTTTTCTACAACACATGCCAATCCACAGAAAAATAAACAGGTACGATCATTTTTTCTTTTAATGTTTTTGGTACAAAAATAGATCGAAAAATGGTTTCTTCATCAGCCCCTAGTTTCAGGAGGCGTATTTCACTGGTCGGTACACCCATGTTTGTTGCTGCCTCTGTTCCGTTTTATTTCTTCATATTTTGCTACCGTACTTTTTTCATATGAGCTTCTTTGACCATGACCATTATCAAAATCTGAAATTTTAAAATATATTTTCACTCTTGAAATTTTAAAACAAACTATCGCATCACCCAAAAGTTGCCCAATCAACAAAATTCTCAGCCTCTCAAATCGCAATGACAATGATCCTACTTTACTTTTTTTTTAATCGATTTCACGTGATGTGAAAATTTAACTATAACTCCCAACATGATCTTACAATAGAGTATTGAGTTTGGGACTTTGGGTAATGTGTAAATATAAAGCAAAGCAAACAATAAAATAAAAGTCGATACATAACTTGAAGGACAAAAAAATTCAATTTTGGGGGAATGACTTTAAAAAACACGACCCTGCAATTCATGTCTCTAGTCTCTAGTACACGTCCTTTACAAGTCGCAAAGGTCAGAGCCCCATTCATCCCAAAACCCAAGGTTCAAAGTAAACTAATAAGGAGCATAGCAATGCTTCCATATTCTAAAATCTAAAAGACAAGTCCTAAAAAATAAGTAAAAATCATAGGTATTGTATTTGGTAAAAGATCTAGACAAAAGATAGAAAAAAACAAGAGTTGTATATACAATCTCAACATCACATTGTATTTGGTGTCCGATGAGGTAGACTAGAGTGCTAGAAATGACAAAGAAAAATCCAAGCAAAGAAACAAGTGATTGATCCTAATTCTTAATTCTTAATCTCCAATTCCTAACAATATTTGAGTGGTTGACCTATGGTGGACTCAAATCCTCTTGATTCTTGGTAGACATTCTTTTCAAAAACTCATAAGTAGTAATCATAGTTGTGGCAGACATGGACATGGAAGCCCATCTCGGACCCAATCCTCTGTAACAAGCAAGCAACCCACCTTCCTTCACCAAATTCCTCACCGTCTGAACAAAAGTCAAAGGCCTCCTTCTCCCATTCCCCTCTTGAAGATCCAACACCTGCAACCTCGTCTTTATCGTATCAAACGGCATTGTCACAATCGCAGATACCCCACTTGCCATAACAACACTCAACCCCTGAACCGCCACCATTGCCTTCGAATCAGACCTGCTATACTTATTACTATCATTCTTTTCATTTCCCTTTCTACCATTGTTATTTCCCATGTAAGAACCAAAAGCACACCAAAAGCACCCCAAATGAGTCTATGAACCATGGAATAAGAAGTCCACCAAACCGCATTGGAAGGCGCATAAGTCAATATAGAAATCCCAAAGCCTCTATAAAACCCTCTCGCTCCATCAGCACACATAATTTTCCTAAAAGCATCAAACCCGCTTCTGTAATTTTCCGAATTGAGATTCGCGAGCACTGTGGTTTTACTCCCGCCACTCCCCTGAACCATGAGCCGCTGACTCACGACATCAATTGGGGTCCACACGAGCTGGGCCGCCATGGCGGAGGTGACGCCCGCGGCGGCGTTGGCCACAGCCACGGCGGTGGTCTCGGAGAAGCCGAATTGGAGGAAGGCGGTGGCGACGTTGCTCTTGGTGATCTCGAGGGAGACCATGTAGAGCGCACGTGCGGGGATGGTTCCCATGAGGGAGGTTCCGAAGCCCTTGTAGAAGCCGCGGAGGCCCTCGTGGCGGAGAATGGCGCAGGAGATGTTGAGGCAGGAGAAGCGTGAGGAGGAAACTTGCTGGCGCGTCTTCAACACGACCATGGGGTAGAGTGCGCATGACACGCCGGAGAATAAGGCGGCGCCGAGGAAGAAGAACTTGGATTTGTCCAGCATGTGCCAGTCGATTTCGGCTGGGATGTGGATTTCGGAACCGGATTCGTCCTCAGCGGTTCCCAAACTCATCTTCGCCACTTTCAGAGTAAGTAGGGTTCTTGTTTTTACTTAAAAAAAAAAAAAAAAAAAAAGAAAGAACAACAGGGACAGAATGAAAATAATAAGACACATGCTTAGTGTGAATGAGAGAAACATTTGTTGGAAGAAGAATAAGCGAAGGATAGGTCTTACCAAGGGTGACATAATGATGGTGGTGGTGAGGAGAAAGTGAGCCAAGGAATAAAGAGAATTTATGCTTTAGAGAGCGTCGCAGGGAGAGAGAGAATGGGACAGGGTTATCGTCACGGTTTGGTGGATCACGGAAATGGACACGTGTCCGTACCTCTCTTACTTTTCGGTTTTTTGTTATCTTTCTGTTCATAGCAAATCGCTTCATTTAGTAATGTTTATCGCTTTTTTTTTTTTTTTCCTCTTTTCGATCAAAAAACAATACTAGTAATAAAATGTTTATTCAACAAGAATTTGTTCGTCCAGCTTAATAAAATGTAAATTAGTGAATTACAGAAAAGATATAATTATATTTTAAAACAAAACTTATGCGTTTAAATTATTGATTTTAAAAAATGGTGGTCTTAATAATAACTTTTTATTAATTTTTTTAAGAATTAAGTTGGTTTTTTTCTGGAATAAAGCTGAATGAAAGATGGTGATTTGTGGTGGAAGAAGTTGCTCGGCCACTGATAGGGCTCAAGTGACAGTCTTATTCCGCCATTAGCCTGCCGTGGGTGAGATGTGAATGGACTAAGGACTAATCTTTAATGGCCAGCGCATTTCAATTGGGGACCATGGCTAAGCAGCATTGCTGAATGCTGAGGTTTTAGAAATCGGTGATTTTGTTTTTTTTTTTTTAATTTAAACAAATTTGTAAGGAATTTGAATGAACAAAAGTACTAGTATACTAGTACTAATCTAAATAAGTGCTTTGTTTATCACACTAGTATTAATTGTACAAATGCATCTCAAATAGGTATAATTTAAGAGACTTTCATCTTGAGTTATTTATTTTTTTATTAATATACTTAAATTATTTATACATATTTTATTTTAATGAATATAATTTTAAGTAAGTTTTAAATATAAGTATTTGATAAAATTAATATTGAAATACTTTAAAAATATAAAATAATAGAAAAATAATTAAATTATGATTTATTTAAAAAGATAATAAAGTAAATAAATAAATATATCAAAAATAAAAGTGAAAGAAGATATAAATAGTTAGAAACTAGTTAAGTAGTGTTTCAAAAAATGTTAAAAACTATTAAGAAAATTTGTTTATTATACAACCCAAAAAAAATTTATTTATTGTAAAATTAAATAAGTTTTTTAGCTTATAAAAAAATTTTAGAAACTAACTAAAATATCTTTTTTTAAGATAATCATTATAAGAAAATGTTTTTAAAACATAAGCCATCATTACTTATATAAGTAATTAGATTTTAATTTTAAACAATCCAACATGCATGTCACATAAATTTATTTTATGTTATGTTTGATAGAGTAAAAACAAATATAATAAAATAAAAATGAAAAGAAATATTTTTTTAATTAAAGTAATGTGATGAAGAGGTAGGATTCACACTAACGTCTTAAAAAATTTCCATTCTTTCCTCTTCATTTCAACACTACAAAAAGAAAACATGCTTAATGGTAAAAAAATCGTAAGCAATGAGATCTAAAAATAGGTAATTTATTAAACAGCAGCACTGAAGATGCTCAGAAATAATATTACGATTAAAAAAAGTTCATTTAATAATTGTTAGAATAATAATAATAATATTCACGGAAACGATAATGTTGGTAAAATGCAGCGTTTTCAAGGTAACTGAAAAATCACACTATTCTTCTGCATGGAAAATGGAAAATGGAAAACATGGTACACAGTACACACACGAAATTTACTCGGACAATAATAATAAAAGGAAATATAAGACTTCTATTGCAGAACTAACTCCAGAATACGTGGCTAAAAGTATGATACTTTTCGAAATTTTCATGAATGATAACAGGTCACTCAGTTTTAACTATCTCATTTTTGCGCTTGTTACTGGTGTTAAAAAGTAATACATGAATTATTCATAATTTTATATATTTTACCTTTTTTCTTTTTACTTTTTTTTGGATGTTAGATAGTATATAAGATGCTCACCAAACATTTTCCTTTGATATTTTCATTTTTCGTGCCACATAATATAACAATGCTCGTAATAAAATTTTTGCATATAAATCTTTCACTAATTTTCTTATTTAGATAAATAAAGTATTAAATATTTCTTAAGTAAATAATTTTACATCTTCGTATAACACTTTTTATTTAACAACCTGTTTTGTATAGTAAAGTTTTAAATTGTTTATGTTTTCAAAAGATTAAATGTACATATATTTTTTTTTTTTGTAAAACACATTAAGAAAATTTGTACGGAAATATAACATTAATATTTTGAGTTTTCAGAATTTACTTTTTCATTTAATATTTTTATAAAGTATTAAAAAATTGTAGAGAACTTATAGGATATAACATTATTTTATATTTAAATCATATATAGTTATCCACGAGTATAGCTTAATTGATTGAACACGTATTTGAGTGTAGTAAAATTTGATCTTGTGTTAAATTCGTACTTATAAAAATATTTGGTTATTGGACTCGACCCCTAGACATGACTTCCTTTTGTTACGTACGGTGGGTCATACATGACATGACTTCGTTTGATATTTTCATTAATTAGCACCTATTGTAAGCCCTGGGAAAATTCTGTTTTTGTGGCCATCACACCAGTAACTTACAACCTTGTTGGAGAGTTTGTTCTTTCTTGATCACTGATTCTTTTTATTTTTCTTCTCTTTTTATTATATTTATTGTCCATGTATGATTTGTTTTAATTTGTCATACATATATACACTTATCCTGTGTAAAAAAAAAAATTCTATCTATCAATTTAATATATATACTATCCTATGTATAAAATGGTTGTTTTTCATAATAAAATTTGACGGAAGTAAAAAGACTTTTAGTCATAAAAAAATATAATAAAATAATGTTAATCAAGTTCATGTATGTCCGATTAAATCTATTCTAATTAAGAATTACTTTTTCAGATTTAAAAATGTTGGGTAAAGAAAATTCATGGGATTGCCTAAAAGCTTCAACTTGATCTTCACCTGACCATTCTACATCCATTCCAGGACTCACTAGCTATAGAACTATGAGGTTGTTTTTCTTTAACACCCTATAAATTCACACCACCTCCCAATTGGTGCTGCATTTCATCCATCTGAATAATACTATAATAGTTGTGTGTATATATTCCCTCAAACTCAAAAACACAGCTTCAGAGACATGAGTGATAAGCAATAATTAGCAAAACATTAAGAATGTACATAAGGACGGTAGTGGGGTGTATTACTTGAGAACGAAGAAAAGGGTTGCCAAGTTCATGAGGAGGTCCACTCTCCCCGATAAGATATATGTTGTTTCTCAGGATGGGGTTATCTCTGTTATCGTCGAGAAGCTTCCACCACCGGAGCCCAAGACCATTCAGGTCAAAATTGCTTAATTAATGACAAGCTAGACATGTCACATGTTAAAGTTATCTATGGTGTAGATTTTGGATATATACTGGTTTTTTAATCACGTACCTCATCTTGAATAAAATAATGATTTTGTGTTTGTGTATGTTATCAAATTCGAGAGTTTACGTAAGGAGGATACAATGAAAGGACAAATGTTAGAGGAACCTTTTCTCGTGACAGAATCTAAGCACAGAAGGAGAATATTATTCATATGTTCCTCTCACGGGTTTGAACTTGGCTTTAATACATGCAGTTAGTTACGTAACAGCTAACTAACAATCCTAACGGCTTATGGCATGACTACATCACTGCCCCTAAGCTTCTAGAATGATCCCTCAACTTCCTTCGTGCTGCTATGCCTCCCGAGAATCTGTTAAGCTTGAAGCTCATAGTCCTTCAAGTGCCCAGGAATGTTGCTCCTTCTTTTGGGCCTCGTAACTTGATGTTCGAAGTTACTATTCGTAACATTCCCGCGATCTTCAATTAGCACCTTGTCCTCAAGGTGATACTATTCCTTGAGGCCTTCCCACTCTTCCCATGATGTTTCATCTGGGTGCAAGCCTTGCCATTGCACTAGAACCATGCGTGTAAGCCCCTGGTCTATTGGAACCATTTTTTGACCTAGAATGGCTAAAGGTGTTGTGAGTGGTTGATTGTCCATAGCTCCAGTCGGAAGTGTTTCTGCTTTCACCGACTCAGTCGAGCCCACGAAGGGCTTCAAGAGTGAGCAATGGAACACCGGGTGAATGCGAGAGTGTTCCGGTAGTTCTAGCTTGTACGCTACGGGGCCCATTCTCTCAATAATCCTAAAGGGTCCATAAAAACGCCTCGAGAGTTTAGACTGACCCGGTCCAGCCACCGTGGTCTGACGATAAGGTCTCAACTTGACCAGGACCCAATCATTTACCTAAAACTCATGGTCCCTGCGACGTCCATCTGCGATGTCCTTCATGCGAGCTTGTGCCTTCTGCAATTTCCGGCGAAGTAGATTGAACATTTCCTCCCTCTGACTAAGTAAGTCATCCACTGCAGGTACCGTGGAAGTGTCGGTAAGATATTGTGGAAAACTCGGAGGTTTGCGGCCGAACGTGACTTCGAAGGGTGTTACCCCCGTGGAGGAGTGGACGGATGTGTTATACGACCACTCCGCCCACAGCAAGAAGCGCCCCCACGAGCTGGGTTTCCGATGTACAAACGCTCGTAAATACTGCTCCACCACTCGATTTGCAACTTCAGTCTGCCCATCCGTTTGAGGATGATATGCAGAACTCATTCGGAGTTTGGTTCCACTTAAAGAGAACAAGGATTGCCAGAACTTGCTCATGAAAAGCGGGTCACGATCTGAGGTGATGCTGCGAGGCATCCCATGCAATTTGCCCACCATCTCCATGAATGATTGAGCTACCATCTGTGATGTGTGATGAGAGGGGAGCATTCCTAGGTGTACTCTTTTAGAGAAACGGTCCACAATGACCAAGATACATGTGTAACTGCGATACGCCGGGAGGCCTACGATGAAATCCATCGAAAGGTCCTCCCATGGCCGTGATGGTACCGGAAGCGGACATAGAAGGCCTCGAGGTTTAGCTGTTTCGTACTTCACTAGTTGGCAGTCTAAACAATTGGAGACGAAGTCACGCGTGTCTCGAGTGCTCGTGTTCCACGTAAAATTCTCCGTTATGCGGTTGAGGGTTTTGCGGAATCCCATATGCCCACCTGACGGCGACTGATGGAACTCTGAGAGTAGGACCTTGATGAAGGAGCAGCCCTGGGGTAACCATATACGACCGAAATAAAGAATGAGGTCCTGAGCTAGTGAATGATTAGGATATGTGTGAGGTTCAGCGGTCATCTTCCTTCTTAATTCCCTAAACTCGGGATTTGCCTGCAACTCCCTTCGCAAATCTTCGAGGAAGACGAAGTGAGGGAATGAGATAATGAATAATGAAGCAGTTGTTGATGCTCCTGACCAAGAAAGTGCGTCCGCAACGATATTGCTCTTCCCTGCTCGATACTGAATCACATAATCAAAACCCAGTAGTCGTGCTAGGTATTTATGCTGTTCTGGGTTTGAACCGCCTGATTCATCAACTCCTTTAAACTCCTATGATCCGTTAGTATGATGAAAGAGTGACCTAATAGGTACTGCCGCCATTTCTTAACCGCGGCGGTGATGGCGGCAAGTTCCCTGACATAGGTGGAAGCTTGTAGTAATCTGGGGCAAAATTGCTTGCTGAAGAAGGAGATAGGGTGTCCTTCCTGCGAAAGCACAGCACCCATTCCCAAGCCCGAAGCATCCGTTTCTACCGTAAAGGACTTGGAGAAATCTGGAAGAGCGAGTACCGGCGCCGTCGTGACCACCTGTTTGAGCTTTTGGAACGCATTGTCGGCTTCCGGTGACCAAACCAGCTCCGACTTAGTCAGTAACTGCGAAAGCGGATGGGCTATCATCGCGTATCCCTTAATGAACCTGCGATAAAATCCCACCAAACCTAGGAAACCCCGCAAAGCTCGTGTGGATCGTGGTTGTGGCCACTCCTGAATTGCTTGTATCTTCTCCGGTACTGGTTGGACCCCATTGCCGGTGATGATATGGCCTAGGTACTCTATTTGCTTTTGCGCAAACGAACACTTGGTGAGCTTAAGAGTAAACTGGCCATGTTCTAATACCTGGAACGCGATTTCCAAGTGATTGATATGCTCTTCCAGGCTGCAACTGTATATCAGTATATCATCGAAGAAGACGATGATATACCTTCGTAAGTGAGGCTGAAACAACCTGTTCATCGTCGCCTGAAACGTTGCCGGAGCATTGCAAAGACCAAAGGGCATTACGCGGAATACGTAATGCCCATGGTGAGTGCGAAATGCCGTTTTGCCGATATCGGACTCCCTCATCAGAATCTGATGGTATCCCTGCATCAGGTCGAGCTTTGAGAACCAAACAGCGCCTCCGAGCTCGTCGAGAAGCTCATCAACTATCGGAATGGGGAAGCGATCCCGGACTGTTATGGCATTAAGAGCCCGATAGTCCACAAAAAAGCGCCATGTTCCATCGCGCTTCTTAACTAATAGAACCGGAGAGGAGAACGAACTTGAGCTGTACTGGATGTGGCCTTGCCTGAGCATTGCTGCGACTTGGGTCTCTATCTCTTGTTTTTGGAAGTGAGGGTAACGGTAAGGTTTTACATTGACTGGGGTCGAGTTAGGAAGGAGGGTAATACTGTGATCTGTGGTTCGAGATGGGGGTAGAGTTGATAAAGGTTGGAAGAGGGAGGCGTGTTTGGAGAGGAGTCTTTGGACGGCCGGTATTGGGTGGGCTATCGTTACTGGTGTTTCCATGGAAGGTTCCATTTTAATGTGGAAGAAGGTGCTAGTGTTACCTGTATCCACCAACCTGCGTAACTGAGACGGTGATATCATTTGAAGAGATGAATCACGATCCCCTACTAACTCAATCAATTGGCCATTGTATATGAATTTCATCGTGAGTGCTGTGTAATCCGTAAGGACTGGGCCTAAGGCTTTGAGCCACTGGACTCCCAGCACAACATCGGCTCCCCTTATGGGCAAAACATGAAGGTCAACCTGAAATTCATGCTTTTGTATTTTCACGACGAGATTAGGGCATACCTGAGTGCATTGCAATTCCTCACCATTACCTACGGTGACCCGCAATGTTGAGGTCTCTTGCGGTTGCAGCTGCTGCAATGTAACCAATTCCTGTTGTAGGAAATTATGGGTGCTGCCCCCATCGATCAGAATCTGGACTCGATGCTCACAAATGAATCCGGTGAGATGTAGTGTCTCCGGTGCACCGTGACCGGACAAGGCATGTAGGCTAATCTGAGTCGGCACGGATTCCTGTAATGGAGGAGGCAACTGCGATGGTCCTGGGTCTATCTCACGGTTATCATCCTTATCCTCGGTAACAAATAAGAATAGAGATGAAGCGCACTTATGCCCCCTCGAATATTTTTCGTCGTAGTTAAAACATAGGCCTTGTTCCCTACGTATGGCGAGTTCCGATGGTGTTAGCTTCTTGAAGGGAATGGATGAAGCACGGGGTCTACTCGGAGAAGGAAGCAGTGGCGAATCCGCTATGGATGAGGTCAAGGAAGGAGATGTACGCGTGACACTCGTTCCCAGGGTTAAGGAAGAAGCAGGTTTGCTGGTCTGACGGCGACCATCGAGAAGTTTCTCTTCATGGAGGCACGCGAAGGAAACCGCCTGAGCTAATGAATGTGGTTGCATCACCTGAACGCCCCTTCGAATTGCAGGATTAAGTCCTGATATAAAACAACTCAAGACAAATGGCGCTGGGAGACCGATGACTCTGTTAGCAAGAGTTTCGAATTCTGAGAGGTACGCCGAGACGGTGGTCCGCTGTGTGAGCTTACACAAAACTCCGGTAGGATCTTCGTATGCTGAGGACGAGAACCGTGCATGGATGGCGTGAAGAAAGGCTGTCCAGGAGGAGAGTTGGCCACTTCGATACATCCATTGAAACCATGCTAAGGCTGGGCCCTCCATGTAAAACGATGCTATCGTCAACCTATCATGCTCCGGTGTCGCATGGTACTCAAAAAACTGAGTTACCTTGAATATCCATCCCTCTGGATCCGTGCCGTCAAATCTTGGAACCTCCAATTTCAATCGATAAGCTGTGTTGGCGGTGGCCGTTACCGCGGGGGCCGCAAACGACGACGGAGCGTGAGTGTTGGTGTGGGAGTTTTCTAATTGATTCATACGACTGAGAAGTTCATCGAACTTTGAAGTCATGGATGCCGAGAGCTTTGCAAACACATCTTCCCAACGCTCCATGCTTGTTTTCGATCGTGTAGCTTCAGCCATGGCGGAGAGGATACAATGAAAGCACCAATGTTAGGAGGAACCTTTTCTCGTGAAAGAATATTCTAGAGGGAAAACAAGAGAGAGAGAGAATCTAAGCACAGAAGGAGAATATTATTCATATATTCCTCTCACGGGTTTGAACTTGGCTTTTATACATGCAGTTAGTTACGTAACAGCTAACTAACAATCCTAACGGCTTGTGGCATGACTACATCACTGCCCCTAAGCTTCTAGAATGATCCCTCAACTTCCTTCGTGCTGCTATGCCTCCCGAGAATCTGTTAAGCTTGAAGCTCATAGTCCTTCAAGTGCCCAGGAATGTTGTTCCTTCTTTTGGGCCTCGTAACCTGATGTTCAAAGTTACTATTCGTAACAGAGAAAAGGGTTGCCAAGTTCTTGAGGAGGTTCACTCTCCCCGATAAGATATATGTTGTTTCTCAAGATGGGGTTCTCTCCGTCACCGTCGAGAAGCTTCCACCACCGGAGCCCAAGACCATTCAGGTCAAAATTGCTTAATTAATGACAAGCTAGACATGTCACATGTTAAAGTTATCTATGGTGTGGACTTTGGATATATACTGGTTTTCTAATCACGTACCTCATCTTGAATAAAATAATGATTTTGTGTTTATGTATGTTATCAAATTCGAGAGTTTACGTAAACTCGTGAGAGTTTTATAGACTCGATTTGTGGACTCAACTCGGAAACTGTAAGAGTCCATTTTATATAAAAATAATAACAGAATATCTATAAATAACATATCAATAAAACATAAATCATAAATTTCACAATACTTAATAATCAAGTCTAGTCATGCATCACTACTAGATAATAACTTACAGATATTATATAGTAGTGGTAGATCATTTTCATTGCGGATTTGATGTTATTAGAGAACAAGAGTTTGATGGTATTAAATGTGAAAAATTTTGTATTTGAAAATAACACACTAAATGAAGGTATGTTGAATACTAAACAAACAAAAAATAATCCAAAATGACTTACATTTTGGTCTAATTTTTTTAACTTGCTGACTTGTTGACTCGATAATAAACTCGAGAGTTTACTTAGAGTTTATAGAGTCTACCCAGAGTCTACTAAAAAAAGAATTTACTCAAGAGTTAATTCACAGAGGGTGAGTAAATTCATAAATTCGTAAGAGTTAACGAGTTAATTCGAGAGTTTGATAACCATGCGTATATGAGAACATTCTACCATATGAAATTTATGTAGGAGTTTGACTCGAGAATGACTGAAATTTATAACTTGAGTTCAACTAAACGTCTCAACTCTGAATTCCTTGTTTCTTAGCCAGTGAAGAGGGGTATGCAAATTCCAATTTAGTTAAGTGTGAACTAATTAATTAAACCTACAATAAGAGAGTTTGAATCCCACTAGCGCTGCCTTGAATCAATTTTATCTGAGTAAAATTAGTCTTGTAGCATGGCGTGAGAAAAAAAATGGTTATACTGAACTAAAAATTTTAAAGTAAGCATTAATTATAAAATATTGAAGATAATTAAAAAATGACAAAGAAAGAGAATAAATCCTCTTATATTACAACATATTTTGTTTCTTTTAATATTAAGTTTAGAAAATGGATTTGAACTAAGAGTTGAATCTTTCATTAAAAATTATCAATAATGATTTTTATTAAAAGTTCTCTTTTATAACTGTAATTTAGGTATTATATTGGTGATGAGGTCAAATGGGATAATAACATTGATTACCACCTATAATTATAATAATAATAATTTAAAAGTCTTTTAAAATTAAATAACATGTATAATTAATAAATAACCAATATCATAATTAGTAGAGATAATTATAATAATAATAATATAAAAGTCTTTTAAAATTAAATAACATGTATAATTAATAAATAACCAATATCATAATTAGTATTACATAATTTTGTTTACTCCGTATTAAATATATATAATTTTATATTAAACTGATTTTTTTATTATAATTAGGGACAAATGAGGTATTTTGTGTCTCATACCATCGAGGTTTATGTAATAGTGAGACAGTTAAGTATGTTGTTCATGCTTTGTGGTAACATTTTTTTATCTTCATAAATAATAATGGAAAAAAAATTAATGATAAATTGATAATAGTGAATAAGTATATCAAATGAATAATCGTCATTATGGTTATGTTTGGTAAAAATAATTAAAAAATTAATTAAAAGTTAAAAAATTAGTTATTAAATTATAAATATTTGATAAAATTAACTATTAAAGGAGTTGAAAAATGTAAAATGATTGAAAAATAATAAAAACATGATTTATTTCAAAATTATAAGTAAAAAATTTGATAAATATATTAAGGATAAAAAAAATATATAAAAAACAAGAAGCTAATATTTTTTTTAAAAAAATTATATTTTAAGTAATATTTTAAAAAATGTTAAAAATTACTAATAAACTTATTTATTTTAGGCTAATATATACAGTTAAAAATTATCTGAGAATACTTTATGGAACATATCCTATTTATAGGCATAGATATATGAATATGGGTGTGTATTCAACAAATTTGCGAGTACCGGAAAGATGGGTAGGTATTATATTGTGACATAGGTACTAAACTGCGCTCCCACGCTTATTTGTTATGATGCCTCATCGCTTACAATTCAGGTGGATCAGCATAAGTGCGAATGAATTTATCATCCTCAGCCAAAATATATAAAACAAATGAAGTACATATTTTATTCACGAAACAATATAATTTCAAAGCTCAGTATTTTTTACCCTATTTCCCCCTTTTTGGAGGCAAGAAAAGAGAAAAACCACGTGGGACGTGGAACGGACAACCATGTATAAGGCATTCAATCAAAAGCCACCCATACAAAGCCAACTCTGCATTCAAAACGATGCCATTTACGCCACACATGTATGATATACCTCCTCTCTCTATATGTTGTTAAGTTTATTATTATTGATATAAATTATAATTTTGATACTCTTGGTTTTTCACATCTATTATTTAATCTTTTTTACTTTTAATTGAAATATTTAGTTTCCTTAATTTTATAATTTTTGTCATTTTATTCTCCTATAGATTATTAATTAATAATTAATTATTAAAGATATTAAATTAATTATAAATTAAATAAAAATTATTAATCATTAAATTTTTTTAATGAAAAACTATTAAGTGATGTTATTATAGGTGGAGTTGTGTGTGACAAGAAGATAAAAGAAATGTTTGTAGAGAAAACAAGGTTCACAATTGTAGAAAACTATTATTAGAAATTTTTTATTCAATTTTTTTAATAATTAATTATTTTGGTTAATTTATAAATAACTTAATAACTCAATTAATTAAAATTATTTGTTAATAATCTATGAAGAAGATCAAAATCACTAATTTATAAGATTAGAGAATCAAATATTACAATTAAAATTCAAGGAACCAAAATAAAAAATTTAAAAAACTAAAAATAGCAAAATTACAATTTAACAGATATTTATTAGGCCTGTAAGTTGTGATTCCGATAATTGGGTAAACGGAATGAATGGGCTTGGATTTGACGGAAATTCGAAATGGGCCATAGCAAAGGCCAGGCCTGTTTGATTCGGTAATTGTTTTTGGGGTCTGTTCTGGAGAATACTAGAAGCATGAAGCGAACCTCCTGGAACTTCCTTCTGGAAACTACCACTCCATTTTAAATACCGAAAATGCAGCCATCTACAAGCACACGATAACGAGAGAAGAGAAGAGAAGGCAATGGATATGAGGTTGATGGATTTGGACTCTCCATTCTTCAACACTCTGCACAGAATCATGGATCTGACGGAGGACGCCGAGAAGAACTTGAACGCTCCGACTCGGACATACGTGCGCGACGCCAAGGCAATGGCTGCGACTCCTGCTGACGTGAAGGAGTACCCTAACTCGTACGTTTTCGTGATCGACATGCCTGGCCTCAAATCTGGGGACATTAAAGTGCAGGTGGAGGACGACAACGTGCTTCTGATAAGCGGCGAGAGGAAGAGGGAGGAGGAAAAAGAGAAAGAAGGGGGAAAGTATTTGAGGATGGAGAGAAGGCTTGGCAAGTTGATGAGGAAGTTTACTCTCCCTGAGAATGCCAACACCGATGCTATCTCTGCTGTCTGCCAAGACGGTGTGCTCACTGTTACTGTCAATAAACTGCCTCCTCCTCAGCCCAAGAAGCCCAGGACTATAGAGGTCAAGATAGCCTGAATTCCAACTTCCAACGCTATCTATCCCTGTTTTTGTTTTCTGTGTGCCAATGCTTTTCTATCGTGTCTGCTTTATGCTTATCACACTGCAATTTGATCATGGATGATATAATGCATGCTTTTGTATGAATTTTAATTTCCTTCATTCCTATTTTTTTTATATGCTTGAAAAAAATTCCCTAATTTACAAGGGAAGAAACATAAAATTCGTTTTAAAAAAAGTGACAGGGACTATATATATAACTAAATGATTTTGCTGCATAAGTTGGTGTGAGGTATTTAAGTTGTTTCATTCTATTAAAGTTAGCAAAACAATAGAATGATATTTTGAATTCATTTCATTTCAATCCATTCCACTCCATTATATTCTGATCCATTCTGTTTCATTTTTTTTTACCACCAATCCCAACATAGCCTTAGGGTACTGGTAACATTTTCAATACAATTTTAATGAGTGGAAACGCGAACGACAATAGATGTATGTATACCTTGGTGGCGCTTTCTTTCAATAATGGTGCATTTTCTCAGGTTCGGTATATCATGGTGGATAACATGGAAAGCTACTTTTTTAGCCTAGGCTAGACAGAACTCTTGATATCAATTTTTAATAAATAGGCACGAAAGAAAATGAGCGAATGTAATGAAAATTATTTAAAAATGTAATAGAATGAAAACAAAATACAACTCGAGTTAATCCATTTTCTAAATGGGTTTTAGACGGACATCAATAAAGGAAGTATAATTTTGTCTCTATCCCTTCAATTCGACCGCCAAGACTTAACAATTGTACTATCATTTAACCACATTTTGAATAGGTTAGTGCTAACAAACGGTACGCGTTTCTTCTTTCTTCGCGCGTTTTTAATTTCGTAGTGCTGTGGGAAATTCTAGTTTCATTTTTATTTGGGCCCCCTGAAAAGTTAGCATCTTTCCTAGTAAACAAAGCAATGAAGAAACCCTCACCGTGTTTAGCAGGATCTGTCCGAACCAGGCATTCGGCTGAAAGGTAAGAAAACAAACAGCGTTAAAAATCTTCAATAAGTGTTAAGCGACGATAGACCGGGAATTGGTGATGAAGCATAAGAATGGTACTTACAGCCTTCAAACACAGGTAGATCACGACATTGCCACTCGGAGAAGTGTTTTGCCAATTGAAATCCATTTGATTCGGCTATGGGCAGAACAGATTTGATGACATCGTCATTCTCAATTTGGTTGATTGAACATGTACTATACACAATTCTTTCAACAGCTGGAACTGCCAAATAAAAACAATTTTTTTCCTTGAATTACTGTGCCCAAAGCTAAGCGTGTGCTTTAAGGAACATTTCTAATTTTCACAAAGAATGCAACCATTTAGAAAAGGAAACCTAAAGTTCTTAGCTGCCCCCACAAAGAATCTGGGGACTGTTAATTACGTTTCTAAACAATCTAGAATCAGGAAAATATATAAAAATGAATTGGCAAGGAGAAATGAAGTAACTCACAAAGTAAAGCATGCTGAAGAGCCTTTCTCTGGAAAGTTGCGAGCTTGTTCAATCTTTCTGTATCAGTATCCTGACCTATGAAATTGTTAGCTCTTTGGCAAGTGTAACAAATCGCTTGTAGTAATAATTTCTCGGTAATCCGAGTATCGTACCACAGGAATTTTGTTGCACTTGTGTGAAGTACTTTTTAGTTTGTAAATTGTAAATTTAGTTTGTAAAATTAAAGACAATTTAAATCTAAGTAATTACTTCTAAATTAAAGAAAACTCAAACAATAAAATAGGGAATAAATACTTCTAAATTAAAGAAAACTCAAACAATAAAATAGGGAATAATTACTTCTAAGTTAAAGAAAACTCAAACAATAAATGAGGATCATCCCAGACATAGAAGCGTGAGTCATGCAAGAATTTCTTCTTCTGATTCCAATCAAGTTCTTCTGGAATGATTCTTGTGGCTTTATAGTTGGCCATGTCGGCAAACCAAGGTCGGGTGTCAGCCTGTAAGAGGAACTCGTCAAGGAATTCGCCTTTTACCTCCGGTTCCTCTTTGGTGATTTCCTCATTTTTCAATCTGGACAAATGGCCAGCCACTACGTTTTCGGATCCTCTCTTATCCTGGATGGTGATATCAAATTCTTGTAGCAACAGGACCCATCTAATTAATCTCGGCTTCGAATCCGCCTTAGCTAGCAAATTCTTGATGGCAACATGATCAGTGAAGATAATGACCCTTGATCCTATCAAGTAAGACCGAAATTTTTCTAAGGCATAAACAATGGCCAGCATCTCCTTCTCTGTAGTGGCGTAATTTAGGACTTTGCTGGCATAATATATGACATGAAAAACCTTGTCATGCCTTTGTCCCATAACTGCACCTACTGCATAATCGCTAGCATCACACACCAATTCAAAACCCTTGCTCCAATCTGGGGCAATCATTACGGGTGTCGTGGTGAGCTTATGCTTCAGTGTCTGGAACGCTGCTAAACATCCTTCATCAAATTTAAAGGCTGCGTCTTTGTTCAGCAGATTACTTAAGGGCTTGGCTATTTTTGAGAAGTCCTTAATGAACCTCCTATAAAAGCCAGCATGCCCCAAGAAACTTCTTACGCCTTTGATATTCAGTGGTGGTGGCAACCTCTCGATGACGTCTATCTTTGCTGGGTCAACTTCTATTCCTTTACATGAGATCTTGTGACCCAAAACAATACCCTATCTAACCATAAATAGGAACTTTTCCCAATTCAATACCAAATTGGTTTCTACACACCTTTGTAGTACCTTTTCTAAATTTCCCAAACAAGTGTCTAACGTGGGTCCAAAAACTGAGAATTCGTCCATGAAAACTTCGATACTCTTCTCCACCATATCTGAGAATATGGCCAACATGCACCTCTGAAATGTAGCTGGTGCATTACACAATCCGAATGGCATTCGCCAGTAAGCAAAAACACCATAAGGGCATGTAAAGGCCGTCTTTTCCTGATCCTTGGGATCCACCGCGATTTGATTATAACCTGAGTATCCATCCAAGAAACAGTAGTATGCCTGCCCTGCAAGTCTTTCCAACATATGTTCCATGAAGGGCAATGGAAAATGGTCCTTCCGGGTGGCTTCGTTTAACTTGAGGTAGTCAATGCACATCCGCCAGCCAGTGACAGTTCGTGTTGGTATTAGATCATTCTTTTCATTTTTTACAACTGGCATTCCACCTTTCTTGGGGACTACTTGTACCGAACTGACCCAACCGCTATCAGAGATAGGGTATATGAGTCCAACTTCTAACAACTTAAGCACTTCCTTCCTTACTTCTTCTTTCATAGCTGGATTCAGACGCCTCTGAGGTTGTCGAATAGGCTTGTAATCGTCCTCCATCATTATCTTATGCATGCAGTACGAAGGACTGATTCCCTTCAAGTCAGATATATGCCATACGATTGCTTCCTTATGCTTCCTCAGGATGTCCACCAACCTGTTCTCTTCTTCCTGTGTTAGTGCATTGCTAATTACTACAGGTTTGGTGTCACCCTCCAAGAACACATACTTTAAATGCTTAGGCAATACCTTTAATTCGACCTTCTTTTTCTTGGGCAGAGCCTCATTCTCTAATATCTCAAAACAGGTTTCTTCCTCAGGAATGATTTCTTGCCCATCCAAGTCTTCCAAGCAAGCCTTTAGATCCTCTTCTTCTTCATTGGTGAGACAGTCCATCGTATTTACCATTGCTTTATCCAATGAAGTGTGTGGTGTCTCCAGAATATTGACATTATTTTCCTTATCAATCTCTTCTACCTTGAAGCACTTCCAACCTTCCCGTGGGTATTTCATTGCTTTAAAGAGGTCAAAAGTTATCTTCTGACTGTCAATACTCAGTTCCAAGCTTCCGTTCCCCATATCTACCACACAGTTGGCAGTCAACATGAAGGGTCTGCCTAAGATAAGGGGAATCTCTGTGTCCTCTTCGATATCCATGATAACAAAGTCCACCGGAAAAGTGAAGTGGCGAACCTTGACTAGGACATCTTCTACCACCCCGTATGGTCTTGTAATTGAGTGGTCTGCCAGTTGAAGTGTCATCTTAGTGGGATCAATCTTTAGGTTCCCAATTCGTCTACACATCGATAAGGGCATCAAGTTGATGCTTGACCCTAGATCAATGAGGGCTTTATCTACCACTTTTTTCCCTATAGTGCATGGGATGGTAACGCTTCTGGGGTCCTTGAACTTTTTAGGTAGCTTTCTTTGAATGATCGCACTACAGTTGCCTCCTACTACAATGTTCTCGCTATCTATATATTTCCCCTTCTTGGTGATGATGTCTTTCATGAACTTAGAGTAGAAGGGCATTTGTTGCAAGGCTTCCCCGAATGGCATGGTGATCTCCAGTCCTTTAAATATTTCTAAGAAACGCTTGAAATAACGCTCTTTATTCTTCTTGGTCGGTACCTTAGGATACGGAAGATCCTGCGGCAAGAGTGGCAATTCTTCCTTCTTAGCTTCTCTTGCCTTTTGACTCTTGGTTTTAGATGGTGAGACCACCTTCTCTTCTTCCTCTAGCTTTTCTTCCTCTTTCGTTTCTTCTTCTTTCTTATCCTCAGTTCCATCGTCTTCTCTCATTAGGATTGCCCATGTAATTTATTTCTTGAGAGGGCTCTTGTTGGATTGTGCATTGTCCAGGCTCATGTGTCCCTCCACATGTGGGACATCCTCTACTTGCAAAACATAGGAATGAGAAGTATTCACTGCTTGCAGTTGTTGGGGCAATTTGTTGAGAGTCTCCGTAAGAGCTTCTATTTGTCTGGACAACAGCTTATTTTGTGCCAGAGTTGCGTCTTGTGTACTGAGCTCTAGGAGGCTTCTCTTTGTTGGGACATAAGAACGGTCGCGAAGGATGGCCTGATCGCTAGCTGCCATATTCTCAATGAGTTCCATCGCTTCCTCGGGTGTCTTAACTTGATCTTTCCTCCCGCGGATGCGTTCAGTAATTGCTTTGATTGAGGTCGTAATCCATCAATGAAGATGTTTAATTGTACCGGCTCGCTATATCCATGAGTGGGTGTTTTCCTTAACAATCTGTGGAAACGATCTAAGGCTTCGCTAAGGGATTCATCTGGGAATTGATGGAAAGATGAAATTTCCATTTTCCCTTCAGCTGTCTTGGATTCCGGGAAGTACTTTTTCAGAAATTTCTCTACAACTTTTTCCCAAGTCCTAAAGGTGTTACCCTTAAAGGAATGCAACCATCTTTTTGCCTCTCCTGCTAACGAGAAAGAAAAGAGGTTGAGGCGTACCGCTTCTGCTAGAACTCTAGCTATCTTAACCATGTTGCATATTTCTATAAATGAAGCTAGATGCGTATAGGGATCCTCACTTGGGAGACCATGGAAGAGGTTCCCCTGAATCAGCTGAATGAGAGAATGAGGGTATGAAATATTAGGCGCTTGAACCTCCGGCCTTGCGATACTTGTGAAGAATTCAGGAGTAGTAGTATGAGAGAAATCCTCTAGTGTAACCCTACGTGCCGGTCCTTCGTCCATTTGAACGTGATTTGGAGAAGGAGGAGGTGAAGTATCTATGTCCTGCTCCCTTTGTCTTCTTGCGGCGTTGTTACACCAAGTAGCTTCGATTTCCAAGTCAATGGGAATGACGGTTCTAGATGTAGACCTACCTCGCATAAAAGCACAAGGTTGTACCTGTGCAATTTATGAAGAAGAAGAAGGATGGAGAAAGAGAAGGAGTTATAGAAAGAATGGCCAAGAGGGGAACAAATTACAAACTGATAGTATGGCACTTAAATGCGAAAACAAAATCCCCGGCAACGGCGCCAAAAACTTGTTAGCTCTTTGGCAAATATACCAAATCGCTTGTAGTAATAATTTCTCGGTAATCCGAGTATCGTACCACAGGGATTTTGTTGCACTTGTGTGAAGTACTTTTCAGTTTGCAAATTGTAAATTTAGTTTGTAAAATTAAAGATAATTTAAATCTAAGTAATTACTTCTAAATTAAAGAAAACTCAAACAATAAAATAGGGAATAAATACTTCTAAATTAAAGAAAACTCAAACAATAAAATGGGGAATAATTACTTCTAAGTTAAAGAAAACTCAAACAATAAAATAACTCAAACAATAAAATAGGGAATAAAGTCTATATAAAAGATTGGTAAAACTTAACAAGTCTAATCAGCCTAGATATATGAATTCAGGATTTGTCTGTTATCAATACCAGTGAACTAATTCTACCCCACATCTATCAATCTACTTGTCGCTGATACCTCATGATGACAAGTCTACCTTAATTATCTATCTTCCAAATGCCTTTGCAAAGACTCAATAACTAAGGTGCATTAAGATTAAATTCTAGATGGTTGCTAAAGCATGGGCATTGGGTTATCATTCTATGCCTAGCAATGTTAACCCTATGATTTCTTTTCTTTGATTGTTCTATTAAGCGTTATCCTTTCCCAAGTGTATAACCCTTAAAACATATTCAAGCATTCATTCCTTACCCCTAATTAGGCTTTACCCTCTCCCGAGTGGACTAAACCCTAACAGAAAATAAAAACTGAGATACAGGATAAATAAGAAAGAAAAACAGATAAAAGAACCTGGAAGGAAATCCTCTTTACATTGATAACTCTTGAAATGCTCCATACATCATTGGCCTTTTAGGCCTGTTAGGCCCTAGCTAGGGGATTAGCCACTCATAGTCATGAGGGCTTTACAATGAGAAGGGGGGGGGGGGGGGGGAAAGAAAAGGAATAAAAATATAAGAAAATGAGAGAACTGAGTGCCAGAGGTCTGAGAAACGAGCTATGAGGAAGTGTGTTCGTTTTCCTAGGCTAACCCTCTTATTTATAGGTGCAAAATTGGGTTCTGGGCCTTCGTAGTCTTGCTGAGCACGAAGCCTCACGCTCAGCGCCATTACATCGCGCGCTCAATGCGAGTCGTGCGCTTAGCGCAAGTTGAAATCCTCGTGCTTGTCGCCTCGCTCAGCGCCTTGCCTTCTTGCGCGCTGAGCGTGTCTTGCGTGCTTAGCGCGAGTGCTGGGCTGGGCCCTCTTCTGATTTTTTTTCTTTTTTTTCTTCATTTCTGCTCCTTTTTGCTTGTTGTACCTCCCTTTTTCATATCTGCAGTCAGAATTCGAAATTAATTAAATCTTTCCAAATTTAAGCATAAATAACTGCTAAATAATTAATTCTAAGTTAATTTCAGACCGATTTTCCACTATTAATTCACTATTATTTAGCAGTTATCAGGAATCAAAAGTTCACAATAATATTTAATCTGCATTAGAATAAAAATGTTATCTAATACTACAAACTAAGTCATGATACATGATATTTGATGTTTGAGATAATATTATTAGCTAACCATTTTTGTTCAATACCACTGGTAAATTTAAACACACTCATGGGCATTTCCTATGTGCACAAAATTTGATATATGCACAAATACAATCTACAACACAACTAAATGTAACCTGCTGCTTTAGATGGGAGTCTTGAAGCAACAGTCCCATAACCAATTGTGAAGATATAGTTTGATGCCTTAGATGGGAGGTGAGTCTTGAAGCATTTCACATTTAATATATCTTCACAATCTAAACCTGCTGCTAGTGTTAGATTGAATTTTATGTTGTCATGTACAATCTAAACATATGTTATGATTGTTATTTAAAATTATATTTTTCATTTTATGAAAAATTACTTTTTAATAAAATTTTACAAATATGCAGGAGCAAGACGAAACGGGAAAAACTCAACAGGAATGGGGTAAATATAAACCCGTTGGATTTCGAGCGCTCGAACGGGGAGGAAAACGGGGAGTCAGGGCCGGGATGGGGTAAGCAAAATCCGACCCCGCCCCGTTGCCATACCTAGTCATGTGCTAGTGGTCCACCCTCGCGGCAGCACCACATCATTTTGGAGCTTCCTCCCTCGTAATAGACGTCACTTCTTTCTTTTCAGCTCCAAAAAAATCACTCTTTCAGCACAAGAACCCACTCTTTACGTCAACAAGTGAAGCAAAAAAACTTTGGGTGCCAACGCAACAAAATGGTATTCAGCTTTTTCAAACGTACGATGCATCGTACATACACAACCACCCATCATGACGACGACGAAGATTCCAGAACCGCGCGCGTCATGACTCACCTCAAGACTCTGATTTCTAAACTAAAAAAACTCAACCCTTCCTTCTCCGTCAAAAGCTGATAGCAACTCCAATACCACAGTACCCACACTAGCAGACCCGTAAGGATCACTAAGAGGCCTAACCATCTCAAGGATTTCGTGTAAGGGACAAGCAGCAGAAGATTCCATTGCCTCCCCACCCAATTCTGTCATATAACAAATAGCATAATTCGGTTATAACTAATTATACAGATTCTGTTATTTCAATTCTGTTACTTCCATAGACATTTATCTACATGTATCTATAAATAGTGATACCGGCAATGGAAATAGAATAGAGAAGAATTATCTAATACCTGCTTAGTGTAGTTTAGCATAGTGTAGCTTAGTCTGGTTTCTAACAAAAGCTTTTCCCTGCATTTCGAACCCACCTTATGCATTGGCATTTATTTATTTTTCGTGGACTGAATTTTGTTTATCATGTTATGGTGTGCTCTTCTCATTCAAACCAAAAAGAAACAAGTTCTTCATCCCAGCCAGCAGCACCTAATTCTCCTGTTAACCCAACACATGATATTGGGAAGCAATTGGTGGTTCCTACTTCAGAAGGCTCTCCAGAGTGCATAGTGTCTAAAGGAATAGAATTACCTCCAACACAGTTGCAACAAGTTTCTTCAGATGATATGGGTAAAGTGTCCAAAAGAAAAGCTTCATCAACTTTGGAGAATGCTCATGATGACCAGGCCCAGCATTACAATCAAGACCTAAAGGGGACCTAGATGAGAACCTTTTGTCCAGGGGTTCTGAGCAGAAGCCTCCAAAACATCCCAGAGGAAGGCCTCCTAAGTTAGAGACTGAAGCAAACTACCCAGGAAAGTCATTATTACCTTCATATGATGACATTCATGATGAACAAAGACCAAATATAAACAAAATGGAGAAGCAGCATCAGTCGGGCAGAGGTAGAGGTAGAGGTAGAGGTCGAGGTGGGGTGAAGCTTGGTCGAGTTAGAGGTCGGGTGAAGTTTGGTTAAGGTAGAGGTCAGGGCAGACCTCCTAAACTAAATCAAAATGAGGAGCAGTTATGACAAGGAGATCAAGGTCAGCAGCATGATCATGATCATGGTAGGGGTAGAGGTAGAGGTAGAGGTCGGGGGAGGCCTCCTAAACTAAAAGAAGATCCAATCCAATATGAGGAGCAGTTACAAGAAGAAGATCAACCTCAGCAAGGTCGTCAAGGTAGAGGCCAGGGGAGGCCCCGTAAACTGATTCAAGATACAAACATATGTGAGGCACAATTACCAGAAGAAGTTCAAGCTAAGCAGCAGGGTGTTCGAGTTCCAGGTAGAGGCCGTGGGAGGCCTCCTAAGCCAAAGGAAAATACAAACCAATGTGAGGATGAGTATTTACAAGACCACGCTCAAGGTTAGGTGGACTCTCTGAGTTCAGGGACGAATGATAGCAAGGGTTTGGAGTGGAAAAAGCTGAAGGTACAAAGAGGGGAAGCATCAAAGATCAGAGTCAAGAGAAGCAAAGTCACCAGCGGGGTCAAGGTTGGAATCAGAATCAAAATATGGGTCAAGAGAGGTTTCCCAATCCTAATGTTGAAGCAAAACAGAGCCTTGGCGGCTAGTGCCAGTAGCAAGTTCAAGGTAGAGATGGACTTCATTAGAATGAAGTCATTAGCAACTTCAATTACAAGCATGTCAATGTTAGGAGAGGGTCTCCTAATCAAACCAGATTGAAGTTCTATTTCAAGCAAGTTCAATTGCAGGTTTATGGAATCATAAAAATGCCAAATAACCCAAAAGCACGTATGATAACCATCTGGATCTGTCTGGAAAAGTTACTCTAGCTGCTCCTTATTTTAAGTACGTATATTTATTAGATGCAAGCTTGATAGATTCTTATATCTCTTTTTTGCGTCTTTTCTCTTGGTATTGATAATGGAACATTATGTCTCTATATTTTTTGGTAAATAATTCATGGTTTTGGTATTGCTGGGAGGAATTCCATCAGCTCCTCATTATGTTATATCAGTCTGGGCCTCTAAAAAGCTTCTTCTCTTTTAGAAGCACCTATCTACAAACGTGAGTCTTTGGCAGCCATCATTTGAATTCAGTTGACTCTATGTGCTTATTTTTTTATGAGGTACAATAAAGCTGCATTGGATTGCTATTGACCAATAATTTTAGTTACTTTTGATCCATGTGATCCATGGCTTGATGGACAGGCACAAGATGATGTGTTTCAGTGTTTGTGTATGTCGAAAGCAACACGGTTCATTTATTTTATACGTACAAAGAAACAAAACTCAATAGTTAGCATGCTTTCAACATACAAGGAAGGATAAGAGTTGCCTGTCCTGAATGCATTTGGATTGTTGAAGGATAATTTTAAGTGAAAGCCTTAGAAACCAAATGAAATCTGTTTGTTCAATAGTAAAGTTGATGATATATATTTGGTTAATACATGTTTTGGTTGATTAAGTATTACATTCATTCTCAGCAAGATCCGAAATGCTTTTTAAAAATCTATATGGTATGATCATTTTCATCTTTTGGTTGCTTTTCTCTTTTAATTTGTTCATGTTTGGTACATATCTAAGGAAGCCGTTGACAGGCGTATAAATATACCGCGGGTAAATTTTTCTTTTTTCTTGCACGACTCACATGGCCATTGGTCAACATGGAGGCACAAGATGTCTTGATAGAAATTTCATCTTTCAGATCTGCTATTTATTACTAGTGCAAAAATAGGCACTCCTTGTATGGACTTGGAGATTAACTGCATATGTAGTTGGATCTATATTGTTTATAATAGTTTAAGATAAAAATGTCCATATAAAAATGGACACGAAATAAGATTATTTCCTTTATAATAATAACTAGTTGGTGACCCGTGCGTATACGCACGAGTTAGTTGATTTTTTATTTTTTACTACATAATAGGAATAAAATGAAATATAGTGTGAAATAACAAAGAAATTTACTATTTATAATAATATTGTGCTTGAAACTATAAAATATTAACGATAAATGTTAATTTCTATAATTCATTTTCCATATATTGACGATAAACTTACTATTTGGTTTCTTATATGCTTGAAACTACATAAAAAAAGATTAGACATTCATCGGAAGCAAAAGAAAATAATGATTCGGTCCAAAGAAACCAAACATATAAGATAAAGAAATACATGATAAAAATTACAGAAAATAAAAGAAAAAAACGTTACCTTTCTGATTAGAAAACAAACTAAGAAATTATAGAACAACAAAACTCACATAATAATAATAATAATAATAATAATAATAATAATAATAATAATAATAATAATAATAATAATAAGAGATAGGAAATAATTGTTTCTTAGTTTGTTTTCTAATCAGGGAAAAAAAGGATTAGGGAAGAAAACTTGCGAATTATTTTTGTTTAGTTTCTTTTTCCTTATTATTATTATTATTATTATTATTATTATTATTATTATTATTATTATGTAAGTTTTGTTCTTCTATAATTTTTTAGTTTGTTTTCTAATTGGGGGAAAAAAATAAAAAGGATTAGGGAAGAAAACTTGAGAATTATTTTGGTTTTGCTTATATATGTCTGATAAAAAAAATAAAACATTAAAAATGATATATAATAAGTTGACAAATTAATAAAATAAAAAATAAACACATTTACTAAAGTTAAATCAACTACACATAATAATAATAATAATAATAATAATAATAATAATAATAATAATAATATGACTAATAACATGAATCTATTTTTTAAATGTCATATGAGTCTAATTATTATTACAAAACTTGATTTAGAAGACAAATTTGAATCAGGGATGAAAGTCATTATTCTATTATGTGCATTCACACAGAGATATCAAAATAAACATTTTCAACAAAATATATAATGAAAACTTAAAAGTATACATCAGCTTACTCCTCAGCGGGGGGTAAATTATAAAAAAAAAATAGTGGGTTCAATTATATAAATATAGATGAAATAAAATACAAAAATATAAGATTTTATTTACAAATTTGATGGTTTTTAAAAAATGAGGGGGTGCAAGTGCACCTCCTGGAGGCAACTTAGGTTCGCCACTAACCCATGAAAGAGGATTCCACATAAATCATAAAAACTTCAAAATCTTGCTCTCCTGCAAAATTCATGCAAAAACTCATGAGAGAAACTAAATCTAAAAATAGAAACCAATAATAAACACTATAAATAGCAGCATACTTTTCAAGACTTCAATAATTGTGTCCTAAGTTTGACTATTTTTGCCTTGAGCTGTCCGAGTTGATACTCTTGTAGATATAATAATAATAATAATAATAATAACAACACGAATAATATCAGTAAAAGGCAAGAATATTGGCCATTGTAGATCATAAGCTCTTGAAATTACGCTCAGAACCTAACCAAGCAAAAAAAAGAATCCGAAGAAGCAGAAAAATAAAAAAAGAATTCGAAGAAGTGCAATGATTTTCTTTAAACTTGGACAAAGCAACCAGAAAGCTTAACAAAATATAAATCTAGGAGCTTCTACCTATGTATTAAAACAAAAAAATAAAATTAAAACTCATGGAGAGTTTAGTAAGGGAACTCGACAAAATAGCCCCGTAAAATAAAACTCATGGGGTGCCTCCTCACAAAGGGGGTCGCAGTGACCAGGTCTGGGCGACTCTTTATCAAAAACACAGATCTCCACAAAGTCGTAAGACCATTTATGGAGGCTTAGATGTAATCTGGAATATGAGAGATGTTTAATGAAAGGAAAATGGACCCCATTTGGATAAAAATAGCTACTTTCTTTAGACACCTTTTTTTCCCCTAGATTCTCCACAACCTATCTAAGTGGTTCAGCTACTTTCCGTGTTTAATAGTTTTGTTCTTTTGTTGTTTTATTGATTGGTAAATATTCCTCAGCCTACTTTAGCAACATGTAGCAAAAAGTATTTGATTATCTTCTTAAGTGGTTGATCTTGTGTCTAACAAAACATATTTGATTGTCTCTATCATCCCTTCTGGTATCACTATGGTAGATATGAGTGTATTGGTTATTATTAGTGACCCCTTTTTTTCTCACTTACATTTTATGATCTAATTGGGTGTTAATTCTTAATGTCGAATAGATACATGATCTTGGAAAGAAGATTTGGACATCAAAGGGAGAAGAAAAAGAAGCTGCCAAGAAGGAGTTCATAGAGGCCCTTAAATTGTTGGAGGAACAGCTGGGAGATAAGACTTATTTTGGAGGAGACAATATTGGCACTCATTATTTATTTAGCAAGCATCAGGTTTTTATTTTTGCAAACCCTCCTTCTGTCAATACTCAGTACGAATTTAACAAATTAATCATAATCCTCTTGTAGACTGTTTTTTTTTTTTTTGCCTCAAAAGAAGACATATAAATCATTTTTCTTATTTTTTTTACAGAAGTAGAAACCAAATCAATTATTCCTGAAAAGAACTAATAAAAGAAATACAGAAAATTAATTAGTTGACAAAAAGAAGGAAAATGCCGTGAGATCATACACCTATATTTCAAAGGGAATGACTAAAAACAAAACTGAAAAAGTTCATCTCATATCCGCAATAAAAATTCTCCGAGATTTATTTTGGCTTGGTGAGAATGAAAAAGCAATTTCATTTTGCATGGAACTCCCTAGGAGGCATTGAATACTACAAGGCAAAGACATGGCAATAGCATTTTGTATCAATAACCAAATCGAATGCTTGAATTAAGTTACTACTAATTAATTGATTATTACCATCCCCATATGATGCCATAGTGAGAGGCGGGGAAATAATCTTCCGAGAAATTTTAGTAATATCATTCAAAGTGATTCCATCTACGACTGCATTTAAGAACTGCTCCAATGGCTTCCTGAAATGGGTAACCTCACAAATTCTCATATTACAATTTAAGTTAATGATTTAAGTGATACTTCTTGAATTGAAGTAGCAACAGGAGAATTTTAGTGAAAAGGAAAAAAAGTTGGGATTGAAGAATGAGAGAAAAAATAGAAAGGCCTCTGATTGATCAAATACCTTTCTCCATAAGTCAATACTTGCCTTTCTATATCCTCTAATGCAGTCATCTGCAAAAGCAATGAGTTTTGAAACACATGACGTACTATATGAAATCAAACCAACCCAATTCCCCTTTCTAGATGTGACAAAGGGTGTAGAGAAATCCAAAATAAATCATAATATAGAAGGAAACAAAGATGCAAGAGAGACATATTATTTTTAATTCAGGTGCGGAGGGAAGAGTAAATGAAAGAAATTCCATATAAACAAAAGTAAAAACTTTAGCACATCCGAGAGAGAGATTCTTCTATGGGTCGTTTGCAAATACATTGCCATTATTGAGGACAACAGCTGGAGATTAATGGAGCTTTGCTTTAGAACAATGAAAAAGTCGAGTAGGAAAAAAACTTGCTAATCATGTTTTAGTGTAGATAGATAGAGAGAGAGAGAGAGAGAGATGAAACAACAATGAAAAAGAAGTGGAGTAGGAGAAAGAGGTTTGGTCTTCGAGAAGTAGTGCAAAGAAAGAGATGAAGTGTATTAATTTGTGAAAAACTTCCCTCAGAAGCTAAACTTGCCTTCCAATGTTGCTGTAGTCTCCTCGGGAAGTGCAGAAGAAAAATATGCAAAAGTCAAATCAATCACTATACAACTACATCTTTCATGATCACAATAATAATAATAATAATATATAAACAATAGAGCGGCTGTTAGGTCTTTTATGTGCTGACTTCACATATCTATTATGAGTATTCCTTTTCAACAGAAAAGTCTCCAATAGAAATGGTCTCTTTTCTTTTTCTTAATATACATAAACATTACTTCATCCAAATCTAGCTAGAGGCAATAAACCATCTTACCAATGACAGAAACCACATTAAAATATGTAGACTTACATCCATTTCAATATTAATTTTGCAAAGCATTTTAAAATCTTCTTCCCCTTCACCTAATATTCATTCAAACTTCATCAGCCATCATCATCAAATTTAATGCAGCATACATTATACTTGGAGAACATAGAGGAAAGGGAAACTGGGGGCACGCCTCCAATAATCCAGATAGCGAGAGCATGGGACCTGGTATTTACGGTCCCTCCACACATTATTTTTCTATTTTTATCATCTCAACAGGAAAATTGCTAATATATTTTATCGTCTGAATAGAAAAATTGCTAAATTCAAATTAATGTATAATCAGAGGAGGGAGAGAGAGGTGAATTTTGTTGGGTGAGACTGCACGTCACTTGGTCTATGTTCCTCCTCCTAAGAATAAAACCAAACATTATTAAAATAAAATATATAAGTAAAAGATAAATCTTAATTTACAAACTGATATTTTAAAGCTAAATTAGACCCAAATCTACATTTTTAAAATTTTCTTGAAGTTTCTAACGTTGATGCATTGCAGAGTTCCTAATAACCCTCAACCAAAGGTAAAATACCGGATTTGCCTTGACATGACTGCAATTATTTGTAGATTAAGGAGGTCAAGAAGAAGATGAAAGAAAAGGTCAACACTTCAAGCATATCTGGAAACTGACTGAGACACCAAGTGGAGCCATGATCTAATTTTTCTTTCAATTTCTTATAATTTATATTCGCCAGCCATAGATACACAAAAAAAATGAGTACAATTAGCCTTGGTATAGTTTGGTTGTTTGTACCTATATTTTTTATTGTTTGAAGGATCTTGTGGTAACATTACCTCATGGCCAATGGCGGACCTACATTAGATTGAGGGTGTGCACTTGCACCCCGTCATTTTTTAAAATCCACCAATAAATTTTCTTTTAAATTAAAAATTGTAAATAAAATCTTATATTTTGTATTTTATTCCATTTATATATATATATATATATATATATATATATATATATATATATATATATATATATATAGTTGAACCCACTCATTTTATTTTTTATAATTTGCCCCCACTAACTTAGGATCTTGGTTCCACCACTGCTCACGACATATTTGAAGAATGTTGTCATTTTTATGTTGTGTACAGAGCAATAAAATGACCAAAATTCAAGGCAGTGGCAACGAAATTAACCTCAACTGTATACCAAAAGATATCCACCTCATATGCCGCTTAGGGTTATAATCTACACATAAAGGCACAACTAAAAATCTATCGAGGACCACGTAGAGAAACTAAAGCCACTAATAAGTGTAAAATGCTAAGATCAAAGATACCCCACCAAATTTCTTGTGCATGTACTTGTCAAATCCCCAAAACAAAAAAGACCAGCTAGTGTAACAGAGCATGAAAAATTCAAATAAAATAAAATTGAAGTGAAAAATGAAAGGAACACTTACTTCTTCAAATCCCGTGGTTGCCCTGACCTGCTCATGCTGACAAATTTGAATCACGCGAATATCCTAGGCAACACCCTAGCATAGTCATGATCACTTGACATGAGTAATAATAATAATAATATTAATAATAATAATAATAATAATAATAATAATAATAATAATAATAATTGAACTGAAAAATCAGACTTACTCTGAAATTTCTTATGCATGTGTCTGCCGAATCTCCAAAACAAAAAAGAAAATTGCAGATCAATACGTAACGAGCGTAACAGAGCATGAAAAATTAAAATAAAATAAAATTGAAGTGAAAAATCTAGCTTACATGAAAAATTACAATAAAATAAAAGTGAAGTGAAAAATCAGACTTACTCTTGAATTTCTTGTGCATGTACCTGCCGAATCCCCAAAACAAAACAGACCAGCTAGTGTAACAGAGCATGGAAAATTAAAGTAAACTAAAATTGATGTGAAAAATGAGAGGAACACTTACTTCTTCAAATCCCGTGATTGCCCTTACTTGCTCATGGTGACAAATTTGAATCACGCGAATATCCTAGGCAACACCCTAGCATAGTCATGGTCACTTGACTTGAGTAATGCTAATACTAATAATAATAATAATAATAATAATAATAATAATAATAGTAATAATAATAATTGAAGTGAAAAATCAGACTTACTCTGAAATTTCTTGTCTATGTGTCTGCCGAATCCCCAAAACAAAAAAGACAATTACGGATCAATACGCATCGAGTGTAACAGAGCATGAAAAATTAAAATAAAATAAAATTGAAGTGAAAAAATCAGGACTACATGAAAAATTACAATAAAATAAAATTGAAGTGAAAAATCAGACTTACTTTGGAATTTCTTGTGCATGTATCTGCCGAATCCCCAAAACAAAAATGACCAGCTAGTGTAACAAAGCATGAAAAATTAAAATAAAATAAAATTGAAATGAAAAATGAGAGGAACACTTACCCCTTCAAATCTCGTGGTTGCCTTGCTCATGATGACAAATTTGAATCACAGGAATATCCTAGGCAACACCCTAGCATAGTCATGATCACTTGACTTGAGTAGTAGTAGTAGTAATAATAATAATAATAATAACACGCACAAATACATGGTTGGAAAAAAAAAACCCAGCTAATACAGAAGTAAGTGTTCCTCTCATTATATTCGGCATAACTAAATAATAACAATAATAGTATTAATACATTATATATAAAATATGTTAGTCTTGTTGGTATAAAGTTGATTTAGATAATTATATTTGATTTTTGAAACCTATAATTATTTATTTTGCTTATGAGTTTATTGGAATGAGATTGGTTATTATATCCATCGAGTAGTTTCAGTGGTTTTGTTAAATTTTCAGTTGATTGTTTTATTTTTTATTACATAATAGGAATAAAATAAAATATAGTGTGTAACAATAAAGAAACTTACTATTTATAATAATATTGTGCTTGAAACTACAAAATATTGACTAATTTCTACAATCCATTTTCATATCATTTTCTCTCCCTTTCACTTTACTGTCAAATGTACATATGTCAACCTAGCTACTTCCATAAGGTAAACATGCAAAACAAAGGAATGATTCTTAACATCATTAATCCGAACAAACTTTTGAAGACTCTTCGGATTAGCCAAAAATGGCTACTACCAGTGTCAAATAAAAAGTTCAGGGAAAAATCATTCATATTTAAATGATTCTTTTACTTAAAGCAACAAAGACATCATGCCTGGGATCAAGCAAAATGTCCTGAAACATAAAAATAACCATTTTTTGTCCGTAAGAAGAAGCATTGTTAACCGTACATAATTTGGATCCACGGGTCAATGAAAAGAGCTAAAAACAAATACTGATATCAATTAACTATACCTTTCAATTGGTCCTTCAAGGATGAACTTGTCACAAAAATGTATGACCTGCTTACAATAAATCATTCCTACATATGTTATCCTTGCATATAAATTATATGATATTGTTGTATATGAACTTATTTATAACGACATTGAACAAAGAAAGCAAGAAAAATCGCTAAAAGCTCAATTAATTAGGTACAGCTCTTCAAGTTGCAATATAGGCTTAAAATTAAATTGAGAAGTGAATTATGAAGAAAGTAAATATTTATAATTAACTAATTATTCAAAATACATCATTCAATAACATTTCTAAAAAATTGTAAACTACCAAAGGTAGTTTAATCACTATTACTATCATCCCAATCCTTTTGTCTTCTCATTACCAATTTATTTTTTTGTCTAATCCTTCTTATTTATTCTTTGATTAGAAAATAAACCGAGAAACTATAGAAGAACAAAGCCTACATAATAATAACAATAATAATAATAATAATATAAATGTTTTATTGGCTCTTTCTCTCTCTCGGAATTATCGCTACCTCTCTCAGAACCAAAGAAGTAAACAAATAATAAAGATAATTTTAACATTTATAATATAAATGTTTACAACAAACAAAAATCAGACAATTGCAAATAAATACGCAGCGAGTATAACAAAGTATGAAATTATTTTTTTAAAACAAAATTAAAGTGAAAAAATGAGAGGAACACTGACGTCTTCAAATCTCGTGGGTTGCCTCGACCTACTCATGGTGAAGAGAAGAGATCACAAAAGCGAATAAAGAACGAAGAAATATGAGAATAGCATGATTGCAATTTTAAAGAAGAAAATGAAACACGAATTAATAAGAATGAAGAAAGAAGACATAAATCTATAGTAGAATAGCATGAAATTTGAAGTTGAAGTACCTCTCAAATAGCTTGAACCTTCCATCAAAATAATAATAATAATAATAATAATAATAATAATAATAATAATAATAATAATAATAAACATGCATAAAACAAAGCATAAAGGAAGAAACTTGTCAGCCGGATGTTTTTTCGTGGATCACCTTGCAAGCGGGAAAATCAAAAAGAAAAAAAAACGGGAAAAATCAATAAGGAAGAAAAAGCATGAAACAAACAACTATAGAAACAACTTGTCTTTTGCTGATATTGCGATGGAATTGCTGCTACCTATTTCAAAATCAAAGAATTGAATAAATAATTTTAACAATACACAGCGAGTATAACAGAGCACGGAAATTTTTTTATAAAAAAATTCAAGTTAAAAATGAGAGGAACACTAAATCTTCAAATCCCGTGATTGCCCTGACCTACCGATGGTGGAGAGCAGAGATCACAAAAGTGAATAACTAACAAAGACATATAAGGATAACGAAGGACAATTTTATCACAATGGTGTGTCCACAATATAATGAATATCATCAGGAATGAAAAAATTATTATAGATGTATACTGCTACTCGTCTACCTTGTCTAGCATACAAAATCTATATACTATCTACTATACTTTCCATCCCTTACACCCCTGATTATTCTATCCAGATATAAATGTGTATAATTTTCTTAAAAGAATTAGACCCGTTCAAATTAAGCTTTCATAATTTTTCCTTAATTATCATTATTTATATCTTATTTAATCTTAAAATATTCCTTTCTATCTTTTTTTATCTTTTCAGTTAACAAATGATAAGAAGGATAATTCTATTATCCATTAAATTTAAATACATGTCTACCTATTTATCTCCAAATTAAATGATTAATTGAGTGAAATCAATTTTTTATAATTTTAATTATAATTAAAGTAATTAATTTTTATAAATCCTATTTTATAATTAATGAATGTAAATCATTTATTTTATTTTATCTTCTAATTTAAAAAAATTTCACAATCATATTTATATTCAGTATCAATATTTAATTAAAAAAATTAGTATGGAAAATATTTTTGTAAATAATTTAATTGAAATTAAAATAATTATATTGGAATAAAATATCAAATTAACTATTTAATGGTCAATATATAAATTAAATTATTGAATACATAAATTAAATGTTGAATTATTGAAATTGAACGGTCAATTATTAATGCATAAAATATAATAATTTGAAAAAAATAATTTTAATTATTAATTTATATAAGTTCAATATATTTCAAATATTATTATTGCTCAATTTCAATAGGAAGGAAAAACATAAAACAAACAATTATAGAAGCTAACTATAGAAACAACTTGTCTTCTGCTGATATTGTGACCTAAGTTGCACATCCATTCAACGAATCAACAATTTATTTTCTTTCCTAATCCTTTCTATTTATTCTATGATTAGAAAATAAACTAAGAAACTATAGAAGAATAGAGCCTAAATAATAATAATAATAATGATAACAATAATAATAATAATAATATAAATGTTTTTTTAGCAGAGCTTGTTATCTTCTACAATTTCTTTTTCTTGGCACTTTTTCTCTCTAGGAATTGCTGCTACCTATTTCAAAACCAAAGAATTCAACAAATAATAAAAATAATTTTAACAATATGCAGCGAGTGTAACAGAGCACAAAATTTTTTTTATAAAAAAATTTGAGTTAAAAATGAGAGGAACACTAACGTCTTCAAATCTCGTGATTGCCCTGATCTACTGATGGTGGAGAGCAGAGATCAGCGAATTACTAACAAAGACATATAAGGATAAAGAAGGACAATGTCCACTATAAAAAAATCTATATACTATCTACTATACTTTCCATCCCTTACCCCCCTCAGTATTCTATCCAGATATAAATGTGTATAATCTTCTTAAAAGAATTAGACTAGTTCAAATTAAGCTTTCATAATTTTTCCCGTGGTTGCTGTGGTTGCCTTGATCCACTGATGCTAGAGAGCAGAGATCACATAAGCGACTAACTAACAAAGACATGTAAGGATAGAGAAGGACAATTTATCAAAATGGTGTCCACAATATAATGAATATTATAAGGAATGAAAAAATTATTATAGATGTATATTGCTACTCACCTATAATTGGAAGAAAATGAAATATAGTATGTAACAACAAAGAAACTTACTATTTATAATAACACTGTGCTTGAAACTATAAACGGTAAATGCTAATTTCTATAATCCATTTTCATATCATTTTCCTTCCCTTCCACTTTACCGTCAAATATACATATGTCAACCTAACTACTTTCATAAAGTAAACATGCAAAACAAAAGAATGATTCTTAACATCATTAATTCGAACTCAAATCAACTTGAACAATTTGAGTTGTATTTTGTAAGGAATTGAGTCAAATCTAACTCAATCCAGTTAGACTTGTTCATATAAAGGTTGAATAACAGATTTTATTTTTAAATCCAATTCAATCCATAAAATATAATTAAATTTTTTATTATATATAAATTAATTATTAAATATAAAACACGTTAATTTTTAGCTAATATAGTTTATTAAAATATTAAACTAGACCACCCATGATTTTTTAAAAATTATTTTTATATCTGTCTTAATTTTATTTAAGTTTTCTCATGAGAATAATCTAATATATTTTATTTCTATCTAAAACAAAAATATTACATTAGAATTAAAATCATTAATTTTACTGTATTCTTTTTCGGCGACAAAGATCTTCTTAACATTTTAAAAGAGTTAAAAGAAAAATAGTACAATATATTAGTGGCTACCCAAAAGCCTGCTCCCTAGGCCTTCCACAAAAAATGGAACACAATGAGTAATAATATATAAAATATATATAATAGTCATGCTAAGTAAGTGATAGAAATAAAAAAATAGGTATGACAACTAGATAAGTCGGAGGCGGATTTGATCTTCCCATCCCCGCAAAAAGCATGATAGATTTGGATTTGATTTTATAAATGATGAAGACAAAAAAGTGTAACTCAACTCTATTCTTATTTGATTTTATTAGGTTTAAAAAATCACACGTGAAACTCATGTTACACTTTGCTGAAAAGAGAAGATCTCTCCTGAATACATGTTAATCATTCTACTCCTGCTCATTTCCAGAGAAAGATAGCATTAGCCTTAAATATAGTATTTGTTAGTATAATTAATAGTTTTTTAAAAGATAATTAAAAGAAAATTTAACGTAGATTAAAATAGTATAAGAAGCAGGTAAATTTTATTTTATGTACAAAAGTTACTCTACTTACTAAATCAAGTAATAGCTCATATTTAGTTTTTGTTCATTCTTTTAGGGTTGAGACAAGGGAAAACGTATTCATACCCAAAATATGGTATTGCATATCATGACCATATAGTGAAAGATCATATTGCTAATATGTAGCCTCTTCTGAAACATTTAATTATATGCTCGAGTTCAAATTGTCAAAGTTAGGAAAAATGATTAGATAGCATGTATTAGCAAGTCTTTATAGTTCTTATTTATCTCTATATAACATGTAGTTGGGTTTTTTAATTTCCGAGGAAAACCAATAATAATTAAATTAAGTGTTATTAAAATTAGTTGGAACTACAGTAGTAATTTTTCCTAAGTAGTATTTCGGATAATATATCTGAGGTTCAAGTTAGTAGGAAAAAACTTATAGACCCCAAAGCTTAGTAAAGGATAGAAGATGAGGAAAAATAGGAAGATAAAACTGAATATTTTTTGTGTCTATTTCATTTCCACTCTATTAAATTTATATTCTAACTCCTACACAAAGATAAAATTAACTTTGGCCCTGTAGGGCTACTCACTAATAACAGAATTATCATAACAGAATGAAAACATTCCTTTATTGCGGAATGGGATAGTGGCTTCAAATAAAATCCCTGAAGCATGTAGGCTTTCTGATGGTCCTACTGGGTCTGTTGTGGTTCACTTTGTTGTTATGTTCTCCATGTTCCTCATAGTCCAGGTTGCTATCAGAAACGGTAACATTTCCTTGACATATAAGCTATTCAAATTCCCAGAAAATATCTAAGATCAGCTTCATATCCTTATCCGTAGAAGACAGTATGATGTTATGGAAGTGATGAAGAACAAGCAAGAACAGCAGCAACAGAAACAACAAAGAGCTATGTCACACACGCAGATTGCAGCAAAATGAAAGGGAGAGAGATATGAGAAAGAGCACACACACAGAATTTACGTGGTTCACCTTGAGTAAGGCTACATCCACGGGAAGGAAAACAGAAAGCTTTTTATTACTGATGAAATATACAAGTGGAAGCTTATCTCTGAAAATACAGGGCATCCTTGCCTTATATAGGCAGAGGATAAAACAGAAAAAAAATAACAGAATAAACTTCCATATGGATTTTGGTCACAGCCCAAGAATTCACCACCTTGAACCAACATCCATATAAAACACAAACTGCACCCTCCAAACACACATGATCTTAACCTCAACAATCAACATTGAGCAAGCTTAAGCAGTGATCAAACTTGCTCTTTGGAACTGGCTTTGTGAACATATCAGCAGGATTGTGCAGAGTGCTGATCTTATGAACTTTGATTCTTCTTTCTGACAAATGAAGTGATATCTAACATCTATATGCTTGGTTCTATCATGATGAACCTGATCCTTGGCCAAGCATATAGCACTAAGGCTGTCACAGCAGATGTTAGCATATTCTTGATTAATTTTGAGATCATTTATCAGACCCCTCAGCCAAATTCCTTCCTTTGCAGCTTCAGTAAGAGCCATATATTCAGCCTCAGTAGTTGAGAGGGCAATAGAAGGTTGAAGTGTTGCCTTCCAACTCACCAAGCAGCCACCAAGGGTGTAAGCATACCCTGTTAGAGACCTTCTCTTGACCAGATCAGCAGCAAAATCTGCAACAGAATAGCCAGTGAGGCAGAAATCCGAGTGAGATCCATAGATCAAACCTACATCTGCAGTCCCTTTAAGATATTTGAAAATTCTCTTCACAGCCTTCCAATGTTCCTTCTGAGGTTGGTTTAAGAACCTACTCAGCATAAGCAAGGTCAGGTCTAGTGCAGACCATGGCATACATGAGACTGCCAACAACACTTGAGTATGGAACCTTTGACATATAGTCCTTATCAGCTTGAGCTTGAACCTTTATCATAGTAGATAGCTTCTCTTTTTCTGAAAGAGGAGTGTTGATAGGTTTAGAGTCAATCATTCCAAACCTCACAAGTATCTTTTGAATGTAATCCTTTTGAGACACAAATAGCCTTTTCTGAGTTCTGTCCCTATAGATTTCCATTCCTAAGATTTTCTTTGCAGCCCCTAGATCTTTAATATCAAATTCACCACTCAGGAGGATCTTCAAATTTTGTATATCACACATGCTTTTTGCTGCAATAAGCATGTCATCTACATAGAGTAGAAGATAGATCATTGATCCATCCTCCACCTTGTTGTGATAAACACAACAATCATAGAGACTTCTCTTGAATCCTTGGCTGGTGATAAAGCTATCAAACCTCATGTACCATTGCCTTGGAGATTGTTTCAAACCATACAATGACCTCTGCAGTTGACAAACATACCTTTCTTTTCCTTGAACTTCAAATCCTTCAGGCTGTTTCATTAGAATATTTTCTTCCAATCTTCCATGGAGAAAAGCAGTCTTGACATCAAGTTGTTCAAGTTCCAGATCTTGGTTTGCCACTATAGCAGGCAGAACCCTGATGGATGTATGTCTGACCACAGGAGAAAAGATTTCGTTGAAACCTACTCCTTCTTTCTGGCTGAATCCCTTGGCAACTAACCTAGCCTTGTATCTTATCCCTTCCTTTTCTGAAAGACTAGGTTTCCTCTTGAATATCCACTTGCAACCTACCACATGTCTTCCTTTAGGTAGTTCAACAAGTTTCCAGGTCTGATTCTTATACAAAGATTCCATTTCCTCTTTCATAGCTAACAACCAATTTTCAACTTTAGAATGATTGATAGCTTCTTGGTAAGTGGCTGGTTCATTTGAATCTATTTCTTCAGCTGCATGTAATGCATAGGCAGCCATGTCTTCAAAACCATATCTTTCAGGAGGTTTAGTGACCCTTTTTGGTCTCTGATTGATTCCAGAATTGAGCTGTGGAGGATCAGGTTCGGCAGCCAAATGAGACTCATTTGCACTGAAATCTTCTAATTTCTCACCTTCTTGAAGAACCACAGGAGATGTTTCAGAATGACCCCCCTTTTCTGAGTCTTTGGTTGTAGATTCTACATCCTTTTCTTGAGGAGAGTGGCAGCTCTGTGTTCCAGCAATTGGAACCTCAAGCTTGGGATGAAATAGATGTGATTCATCAAAAATTACATCTCTACTGAGAAGAACTTTCCTTTCGTATGGTGACCAAATCCTATAGCCTTTCACTCCATCACCATAACCCATGAATAGACCCTTTCTTGATCTAAGTACCAGCTTTCCTTCATTGACATGATAATAAGCATTGCAGCCAAATACTCTTAGGTTTGAGTAGTTTGCTGTTTTGTTATTCCAGATTTCAATAGGAGTTTTAAGTCCTATAGGAGTAGAAGGTGTTCTATTGATCAGAAAACAAGTTGTATTGATAGCTTCTCCCCAAAAACTTCTGTTGAGACTAGCATTAGACAATAGACATCTTTTTCTTTCCAAGAGTGTTCTGTTCATTCTTTCAGCAACTCCATTTTGCTGAGGAGTGTTCCTAACAGTAAGCTGTCTAGCAATCCCTTCATCTCTGCATAATTTGTTAAATTCTGTTGAGCAAAACTCCAAGTCATTATCAGTTATGAGTCTTTTAACTTTCTTTTCAGTTTGTTTTTCAATCAGTGCCTTCCATTCTTTGAAGCATTTGAAAGCTTGACTCTTCTGACTCATGATGTAGATCCATGTCATTCTTGAGTAGTCGTCAATTATGGACAGAAAATACCTTCCACCGCCTAGTGAAGGTACTCTTGCAGGCCCCCAACAGTCAGCATGAATATAATCAAGAGTTCCTTTGGTGGTGTGAATTGTTTTAGGAAATTTAATCCTATGTTGCTTGCCGAAAACACAATGCTCACAGAATTTCAGTTCATCCAGTTTCTGATTTCCCAACAGCTGCTGTTTTTGAAGTATCATCATACCTTTTTCACTCATATGTCCTAGCCTCATGTGCCATAATTGAGTTAAGTCAGGTATGCTCTTATTGGATCTTGATGCAACAGCTACTAGACCATCTTCAATACATGTCGTACCTTGAAGTATATAGAGATTACCCCTCTTTATACCCTTCATCACTATTGTAGAGCCTTTCTGAATTTTCATGACCTCATTTTCAGTGCTTCATTTGAACCCTTTTCCATCCATAATACCTATGGAGATTAGATTCTTCTTCAGCTCTAGAACATGCCTAACTTCAGTGAGTGTTCGGATAATTCCATCATGCATCTTGATTTTTATTATGCCAATTCCAACTGTCTTGCATGAGACATCATTTCCCATGAAGACATTTACACCCGATTTCTCTTCATAGGTGTCAAACCAGGTTTTGTTAGGACACATGAAAGGAACAGCCAAAGTCTAATATCCATTGATTTTCAAAATGTTGGTGATGATCAGCAACTAAGAGAACAAGCTCATTTTTAGATGTGGAACCTTCCTTGGCAATAGCAGCAGATGGTTTGCCCTTTTTCTTGGGACAATCTTTCTTCCAATGACCTGGCTCCTTGCAGTAGTTACAGATATCCTTTGGATTGACATGAGTCTTCTTCTTTCCTTTAAACACTTTTTTCTTGATGTTCTTGTTAAAGTTAGAGGCAACAAGACTAGATCCATTTGATTCTTCAGAATTTCCAGGTGCTTTAGATCGAAGTTCCCTTGAGTATAAGTTGGATTTCACCTCCTCCACGGTGACACATTCCTTACCAACACTAAGAGAATTGACAAAGCTCTCATATGATGGTGGTAGAGAGGCTAACAGAATCATGGCAGCATCTTCATCCTCTATTTTAACATCTATATCTCTTAATTCCATCAAAAATAGAATTCAATTCATCAAGATGATCTTTAAGAGATGTACCTTCTTTCATGTGTAAACCAAATAGACGCCTCTTCAAGAAGAGCTTGTTGCAGATTGACTTAGTCATATACAGCTTTTCCAACTTGAGCCATAAGCCACTTGCAATTTCTTCATTTGCAACTTCATATAAAACTTCATCAGACAAGGAAAGCAAGATTAGTGAGTGAGCCTTTTCTTCTTGTTCTGCAAGTTCTTCAGTCTTTGAAACAGAGGCCTTTTCTTTTGATTCAAAAGCCACTTTTTTCTTCATAGATGTAGAAGCAACAGGAGCCCAAACACGTTGTTCCTTCAATAAAGCACGCATCTTGATGCGCCACAGATTGAAGCTGTTCTTTCCATTGAATTTCTCAATCCTGATTGTGTTTGACATGATTTCTTGAATGTTCTTAATCACAAAGAAGCAGCAAAAGGACCAGAAACAAAACTCCCACAACTTGATCTTCGTATTCAGACGAGAATCTTGAATTCCCTTGATCGCAACTTGAGCTCTTGATACCAGTTTGTTATGGAAGTGATGAAGAACAAGCAAGAACAGCAGCAACAGAAACAACAAAGAGCTATGTCACACACACAGATTGCAGCAAAATGAAAGGGAGAGAGATATGAGAAAGAACACACACAGAATTTACGTGGTTCACCTTGAGTAAGGCTACATCCACGGGAAGGAAAACAGAAAGCTTTTTATTACTGATGAAATATACAAGTGGAAGCTTATTTCTGAAAAAACAGGGCATCCTTGCCTTATATAGGCAGAGGACAAAACAGAAAAAAAAAATAACAGAATAAACTTTCATATGGATTTTGGTCACAGCCCAACATATGATTTACTACATCTCTCATACATTAATATTAATTGAACAAACTAAATTATCAGCAAGTTGATAACATAAGACAATCTACTCGTATCAATTTTGTCAGTTAATGGATTTAGTATTCAGCATTTTAATTTGATATTACAGTGTTCAGATTTTCATATACTCATGAGTTATGAAAACAGCAAATGCTCCAAGAGCCAGTGCTTTGAAAACATCTGTGATCTGTCAATTGGTACAGGAAAACAGGAACTGTTCTTTGAGCAGCTTCTACAATCTATTAAGCTTTTAATGCCTAATATACCTGTGATTAACTAAAATTAACAAAGAATGGACATGAAAAAGATAACATTGGAGACCACCTAAATCAGACAGTCAAAATATGATTTATTTCTACTTCAATAGGCAAGAAATTTCAAAAGAATGAAAATAAAATTACAACAAAGTACCTTTTCTAGACCAAATAATTGTTTCGAAATGCTCCTCTGGAGAGGTCTAATCCTGGGGACCCGATTCCACAAAACCACAAGTTACTACTTCAGCCTACATGTGTCTGACGTGGTGACTGATGGACATCATCAAAATGTAGTTAGCTGGGTGGTATAGTTATAGGACATCAAGGTTTAGTGGGTCTTGGGAGGGTGTCCTTAAACATATAGCTACATCAAATGATCCCTAAAATACGCATGGCTGAGAGCACCTAATAATAGTATATTTCATTCATGAGAACATTAGTTAGAAACTTGTACCAAAGCCAAGCAAATTTCAGAACATAACACAATACAAAATATTGTCCCTATAAGTGAAAGAGCCAGAGGCCAAACCAACAAACAACAACATCACAAGCTTACAATACCTTCTTAGCAACAGTGTCATTGCCTTTCTCCCCCTTAAATATTTTATCCATGAATTTGTGGAGAAAATGTCCAAAGGGCCGGAGTAGGCGAAACCATAGAGCTGCAAATCAGTTTGATTTCAAAACTGCTCAGTACTCAAAAAATTTCACTACAAACTTCAGTTCTGCTTCATATGGAAGTTTATTCTGTTATTCAGAAAAGGTGAAACAGGTAGCATAGTATTTTTTTTTCATATGATCATTGGTTGAGAGTTATGAAATGGTTAATGGTAAAGACCATACTCTAGTTACCTTCATGGAAAATTCTGGTTGTTAGAAAATTCGATCCAGACATATAGATAATGTCCAAATTGAAAATGAAATTGAAACAGTGATTTCCCACATATAATAAATAATTTAGAAGAAGCACAGTTAAGTCAAGTGGACATACCATGAAAAAAAGTACCCTTCTAACTGAAGTTTGTTGGCCCCAGATAACTTCTGTGCCACTGCATCACTAAAACCAGCCAAAACTGCCACAGTAATCGCCTAAAACCGCAAAAGTTTTGTTTTTTCAACAGCCCCATTAGTCTCTTAACAACCAAAGTAAAAAATAAATACATAAAAACATTTTCTTTCTTTCTCTCAATTCAACCCAATCATTCTATTAGAAATTAAAGTGAGAAAAATGAAAAGCGGGTGAAAAGGGAGATTAGAAACGTTGGTTCTGAGAGGATGAAGCTGAAGTTGGTTGAGATATTTCTTGAAAACGTTGTTGACTTCGTCAGACATGATGGTTGATCAAACCCCAGATCTTGTGTGTGTAGTTTAGTTTGTGATAGTTACTCTATCCTGTATAAGATGGAGTGAGATTGAAAGTGACACAAACATAGGAAATATAGAAGGACGAAACAAAAGCATTGGAATTTTTTTGGGGATACAAACTATACATTGCTAGTATACACATATATATATATTCATAGTGCTCGAATATCAGTGTTATTTAAAAAAGAAACTATACACATATAAGTATACAATTCTAAATACAAATCTATTAAAATGCTTGAATGAAAATATATCCCATGTGAAAAATAATAATTTTAAAAATGCCACAAATGCACTTAGCATATCTCCACCTTCCTCCAGCATCATTCCCTGGTCACGGCATTCACGGCTGAAAATGCCCTCTCTCCCCTGAATTATAATCATACTAAGCTGTTTAGATTAATCACCCAATATTTTTTCACTTAATTTCATTCATAATCAGTCTTTTTTATCCTAAAACAATCACGCAGGCAAAATACAATATTTTGTCATCAGTTAATAGGCGAAAAAGATAACAAATTTGAAACTTTGTCCATCAAGCGATCAACAATATGATATAGGTATGCTATCAAATTTCATGCAGAGATTAAAATTCGTATTCCAGAAACAGGTCAAATTTTCATGAGCTTGACATTAACAAATTTGAAACTTTGTCCATCAAGCGATCAACAATACGATATAGGTATGCTATCAAATTTCATGCAGAGATTAAAATTCGTATTCCAGAAACAGGTCAAATTTTCATGAGCATGACATGCATTCGTGTCTATAATATTACCATTGATTAATGGCAATGGTGTTTATGGGGATGGATACAGAAAAAAGCAATTACCTGTACATGTAGATGTCCATATCATGCCCAAGATTTTTGTTGCAGTAAAAACAGAAGCTCCTTTCCCTTATGACAGAGTTAACTTGGCTCAAGCATCTCAACGCATGCTACAACCCTAAATTGGTAGTCTCCTTCAACAAATATGATCAATCTATATTTCCTCGTCCGATCTTTCCAAATTATATCTGAGAGAAAGAAAATTACTACTCAGGGAAATGATCAATTTGGTTGCAGAGATGCTAGAACATAAATACTTATATGGAGAAGGACTATGAATGAGTGATCAATAAAGTGATATTTGAGATTTTTGGAAATTGCCATATGTCGGATAAGAGGTAAATTATATATCTAAGTTTAAATCTGTGTGTAAACTTATGGATATTAATTACTATCTATCTATAAATTCAATTCTATAAATATTATCAGCAATGCTATGTAGCACGAAAGTTTTATGCATGAACACTATAAGAAAATAAAAGCTGAAATGTGATTGATCTATCTATAAATTCAATTCTATAAATATTATCAGCAATGCTATGGAACACAAAAGTTTTATGCATGAACACTATAAGAAAATAAAAGCTGAAATGTGATTGGTCGAGTTTAGATGAACAATTTTGTAATCAAATCCTTTGACACAAATTAACGGTGGTGAGAGGTGGTAAAACATTTCGTGCCAGAACGAATTCGTATTGATAAACATTTTCCAAATATTATATAGTGAGATATAATGGAGCTTTGGAAATTAATGATAGCAAGCTAAGATTTAGTGTAACTTACCATGGCAGAGAGAGGTGAGAAATACATGACAATGTTTTAGCCTGCTCCCATAACACCAACAGCACCACCATGAGCTTCTCCTTGCAATGCTAATTGAGAAGTAGTTACTGCTTCTGCCGAAATTGCGACATCCAAAATCACAGCCAAAATGGCAGTCCTACCCTGAAATCAGATTCAAATTAATCTATCACCACTTAACAATAAACGGGATTTTGTAAGGTGAATTAATTAGAAACTGGCTTATATAGTTATAATATAATTAATTCATTAATATAGTACATATAAGGTAAGTTGGATGGTTAAGAAAAAAGAGAAAAAAAATAAATTTGATTTTCTCTCCTAATAAAATTAAGAATATTAATAATTAACATTTGTTCTCTAAAAAAATGAAATATATATACTACATACCCTTATCCCTTTTGGAGCATATATGAGAAATAGAATAACATAGATTGTCTCCACCACAATGCCAAAGCCATTGACAGTAGCCACGAGATACTCTCTAGCCTTTATGATTCCATAGTAAGTCCATAAGGAGCAATTAAGCAATGTGCAAATGTAAGGAAGGCTCGAGAAATCTTCCGTAGATTCGTGCTTCTTTATTTTCCAAAACGTAGGTCTGCATCCTTTTGTTTAATTTATCATCCAGTAGCAATAAATATGAGATATATTATAATCTAGAAAGCAAATTAAGCAATGAAAAGTGTACTCTGCAATATTAGTTGATAGACTATTTACTAATAAACAAAAATTTGTATTTTGAATATTTGTTTACTATCACTTACATGATGTGTTGGGACTTCGAAATGATAGAATAAGTGTGGAAGTTTCTGGTGGGGTCGAACTAGAGATAGAACTGTTGCTCCCTGTTACCTTTGCCTTGGGTGAAGATGTTTGTGCGGAGAATATAAGGGTCTCCACTTAGGTTTCGCAAAAACTCGAAATCAATCTCATCATGTGTTGGCCCTTGGGATGACAACTGCACCGCAGAAAATGGAATTACTATAGTTATTGAAATGACCTTTGTGTGTGGTAGCAGCACAAACAACTCCACAAAGAAAAGGACCTCATTTTGGGAAATTGTGATGTTTGTTTAGCTTACTTTCATTTCTTGAAGAGCATGTAAAAGTGGAAAAAAGACTTTATAACTATAACAGTGAAGCAAGGGAAATGAAGACAACCTTAATAATTTGCCCCGGTTCACCCTCTTCTCTACTCTTAACATGCTTTGTGTTCAAATTTAAATCTTTCACTATAACACTGCTGTCATGCTTGAAGATTTTAGTAATCTCCCCAACTTTACCCCTTTCTCGTCCAGATATGACTTGCACCGCATCTCCTGCATTTTGTGCAAGATAGGAAGGCTGTTTGGCTTACACTCCTTCCGCTCCCATCGTTTAAGCTGCCAGAGGAGAAACAGAAAATATATTACACAAAACATTAAGGCTAGCTACATAATATATTTGAGTATAACTATGTCTAGATACTGTTTTGCAATATAAATTTAGAGAAGCTTTCAGACTTGTTTTGTTTACATTAACATGAAAAAGGTTCATAACTCATTGTAAAGACAATTGAAAACGGATCCCAGTAAATACAAAGCAAAATAACGCTCACAAAATTTGGACAGGTTACAAAATGTGTGTTTTAAACATTGTTATATACACTTCTTTTGAACAGGGTTTTTAAATACAAAGCAAAATAACGCTCACAAAATTTGTAGAATTCTTTATATCAAGTGTGGATCAAATTTGAATCACAAGCATTGACTGGATCAAGTTCAATTGTGCTCTCAGATACCAACAAAATATATTTTAAACAACTTGATTTTTTTAAGTGCCACCAAGTACCAACAAACAATGAACTCCAAATGACTGCACATGCAGTGTTCTTCAGTCCATTTTGACTGAGCTTAACAAAATTTGAAAAGAATAATCATTGGTCATGGATAAGGCAAGAATCTGATACTAACACTCATTACAATGGGACATTGCTTCTTTGTTGACTTACCCTGCATATGACAAAGATAATATAATATCAATTATCAAGTTAGTCTACAAAACTCTTGAGTACTGTAGGAATTATGAAATTTAGTAACAAACTTGATTTATTTTATCCTTAATGACCATTCAATTCGTTTGTCTAACAAAATATTATTATAGTTGTTACTTTAAATGAAACAACAAAATGATGAGCAAAAGAAATTTAATTAGTCTAAAATTTAAAAGATTATATTAATAAGGAAAATCACGGTAAATTTGTTGCAAACACTGAGATAATTTGAACCAAATACACACTAAAAGGAACACAAAATCATAGTTGCAGTATGACTTAAAAATATTCATTAAAAGATGCAGACCTGACATGAAGTACCGGAACAAACATGCACAATAACAAAAGGGAAAAAAACTTGCCTGCAAGAAGCTTCTTTGTCGATAGCCTGGTAAGCGGGAAGATAAAAATGGAACCAAAAACAAAGTAGAAAAAAATGAGCAAGAAAAAAATAATTATCAATTAAGAAGAAAACATGCATAACAACAAAAATTCTCAAAAAAATCGGATAAAAATCAGACCAACAACAATATCTTCTAAAGCATCAAATATCAGCAAGTTTGGAAGAAAGCTTTGTGTGATGTCTATCCATCATTAAGCGGAAAAATCAGGCAAAAATGGTGATTTACGCTTGATTGAGACTACCTCCTTCATAAGCACTTGTAATCGAAGAAAATAAGAAAGTAAAATGAATAAAACTCCTCCCATAAGTTAGATGAGACAACTTTTATGAGTTGAGTACATAAGTTGATCCAAACAGGGTTTTAGGGGCACTTCAAATAGGCTCAACAAAACTAAATGCAACAGTTCACAAAAAGCACCAATGTAGAGATAATAATGGAAGTGCATCTCACCAGAACATATAGAGATAATAATGTACAATGCACAAACAACACCAAGAAACCTGCAATTAAAAACCATCAAAACCCAATTGATTCTAAAGAAATCGGATAAATGTTAGACCATCAATAAAATTATAAAAAAGGGAAGCAAAAGTCAAAACTTTTCCATTCAACAAAAAATGGACAACAGCAAAGGGACCAAAAACACAGGAAAACGAAAACTTAACATGGATCAGAACAAAAAGAAAACATGCATGAGAAGAACAACAGGAAAAGAAAAGCAAAACCTTGTTTGTCATCGAAAAAATGCACAGCAACAAAACCAAGCACGATGGGAAGCAAAAGTCAAAACTTTTCCACTCAACAAAAAATGAACAACAACATAACAAAAAAATAATTATTATTAAGAAGAAAACATGCATAACAACAAACAAAATTAAGACCTTGCAAATAGAGACAAATAATACCAAAACAAACATGCACAACAGAAAAATGGAAAAAAAAAACTTGCCTGCAAGATGCTTCTTCGTCAATAGCCTAGTAAGCGGAAAGATAAAAAAGGAACCAAAAACAAAGTAGAAAAATCAGTAAGAAAAAAATAACTATCAATTAAGAAGAAAACATGCATAACAACAAAAACTCAACAGAAAACCAAAGCAAAAACTGGAAGTGAAGATGGAAGAGACGGACCACAAAAATGGAGAAGAAAGAAAGCACGGAGGAAACCTCGTGTAGCAAACAGAAAATGGAAAACCTCAGCAGGGGGAAAACTCAATGGCAAGTGAAGCTGGAAGAAACGGACCACAAAAATGAAGAAAAAAAGCAAACAGGAGAAGGTGAGGAAATGACGAAACGCAGTTCAGAGGAAACAATGGGAGAAGGCTAGAGAAGGAGGCATGTGGAGCAACCAAAGCTTGAAACGGGTTGTGGCTGGTTGTGTTCGAATCGGAAGAGAAGAGAAGAAAATAGAAGAAGAAAGAAAGAAAGAGGCACGGGAGAAATAGGTCACGTGTCAATCTTAAAAAATTTACAAAATTCCAATTCTGTTAACTGCAGGGGGACACATGTCACCACCTAGAGCATGGAAACAATAGGTTTTTCCCTAGACAACTCTTTTATAAGACTTAGTATAGATTGTTATTATAGATTTAGATCAAGTCTTTTATGTTCCTTTAATGTGATTTTTTTCCCTTCAATTCGTGTCTACATTTAAGATTTAAACAATTCTGTGTGGATTCTTTTTGAAAATAATTCAATAAAAATCTAATTAATGATAAAAAAAATATTTTCACATTTAAATAAATTATCATTATTTAGGTTAAAGAACTTGATTGTCTTAGCCAGAAGTAGCCAATTGCTGTCGGTGCACACACAAACATGGAATCAACGACCTCCACCTCCCTATTCCATTCCTGAAGGTACTACTTATCTTCAGCTTCTTCAATGCCATTCATCAACACTTAGCTCTGACATTGCGGTCGGTGCATACACAAACATGTTGTCGGGGCATACAAACTTGTTTTGTTTCTTGTCAACATCCAAACTGAACGTTTAATTTATTTTTTTTATTAAAGTAGCTGTAGTTCAGATCTTATATATTAACCTACTATCAGTATCTTCACATAGTGCATGCATACTCAAATATACACACTAGGAGATTATGGAGTCAGCGACCAAAAATCAAGTCTTCTTCTGCTTCTTTCTATGTCTTCTCTTAGTCTCAGCCTCTTCATTATCTGCTTCAAAATCAACCCATACATTCCCCAAAAAAGCCCTCCCAACAAAGCATGGTCACCTTCCAATCAGCCCCACTTCAACTTCTTCCATTTTCTATGCTTTCTATGAAGCACAGAACTCCACTTTACCACTCTCCCGTACCCCACTTCTCATATGGCTCCAAGGTGGCCCTGGTTGCTCCTCCATGATTGGAAACTTTTACGAACTTGGACCATGGCGTGTCACCGAATCACTCACCCTTCAACGCAACCATGGTGCTTGGAATAGAATTTTTAGCCTTCTTTTCCTTGATAGTCCCATTGGAACTGGCTTTAGTGTGGCCTCAACGAGACAAGAAATTCCAACTGATCAAAACCATGTTGCAAAGCATCTTTTTGCTGCTATAACCAGGTTTGTTCAACTTGACCCTCTTTTTAAGCATCGCCCTATTTATATTACTGGTGAAAGCTATGGTGGGAAGTATGTGCCTGCAATAGGGTATCACATACTGAAGAAAAATGCACAGTTGCATGTTTCTCAAAGAGTGAATTTGGCTGGTGTGGCTATTGGGGATGGTTTAACTGACCCCGAAACTCAAGTGGTTACTCATGCTTTGAATGCTTATTATGTTGGATTGATCAATGAGAAGCAAAAGAATGAGCTGGAGAAAGCTCAATTGGAAGCAGTTAGATTGGCCCAGATGGGGAATTGGAGTGAAGCAACAGATGCCAGAAACAATGTCATGAATATGTTGCGAAACATGACAGGGTTGGCTACTTTGTATGACTATACAAAGAAAGCTCGTTATCAGGATTATTTGGTTGAGAAATTCTTGAACATTGCAAAGGTGAAGAAAGCTTTGGGGGTGAATGAATCGTTTGTGTATGAGTTATGCAGTGATGTTGTGGAGGCTGCATTACATGCTGATGTGATGAAAAGTGTGAAATATATGGTGGAATACTTGGTGAGGAGGAGCAAAGTGCTGTTATATCAAGGTCAGAATGATTTGAGGGCTGGTGTGGTCCAATCAGAGGTTTGGGTGAAGACAATGAAATGGGAAGGGATTGTGGAGTTTGTGAATGCTGAAAGGAAGATATGGAAGGTTAATGGAGAGCTTGCCGGGTATGTTCAAAACTGGAAGTCTCTAACCAATGTTGTTGTTTTGGGTGCTGGGCATATTTTGCCTGCTGATCAGGTTGTTAGGTCTCAAGCAATGATAGAAGATTGGGTTTTGGAGAGGGGTTTGTTTAAAAGCGTGTAGCAAGAAATTTCCCTTGGTTGTATGTGTAGTAGTGAAAGTAGCGTGATTAAACCGTGAGTGAGAGTGAGATTATGAACTTGAAGATCGATTGCCGTTGCATGAACTATTTTCCCTTAGTGAATAATTATCTGTCATAGTCCATAGATGAATGGCTTGGCAGTCTTTACCGTTAAGCAGGTTTGGTATTTGTTTTCTTCTCAAATTTATTTTATTTTCTGTGATTCTATGTGATGCTTAGTACACGACTTAGCTATGTAGAGTTTCGAATTTTATATTAGGACTGAAGTTACATGAAAAATGACTTATAAAAGCAAAAATGGTTCCAAATGCCAGCAGGCTATTGCTAAAACAAACTCTTTAACTCCTTTGAACAAACAATCTCAAGAAAGGTCTAGTGTTAGAAACAAAAAAGTGGATATCCATTAATACATCCCTTTTTTTAAGAAAAAAGATTATACAATCACATTAAAAAGTTTTATACAATCATCCAATCATAATCTATTATGTATGATAAGTTTATTAACTTTTAAAATAATTATCTTAAAGTAATTCAAATGGTCATTTGTGATTAAATGACGGTGTAAAACCTCTTTTTTTAAATAGAAGAAAATTTATTTTCTTTCAGTTTTTTGTAATAAGAAACAAAAAAATGGACTAATATTTATTTACTTGATTGCTAAATATGAGAGTGACTTCAAAGAAAAAAAAATTATCTGTAAAAATCAAACTCAAATTTTAGAGAGTTTACAATAATTCTCATTCATATTATTTGATCGACTAAGCTAGACTTCTCATTCTCTAAAGAAATTAAAGATTATAAGGAGATTTACTGAAAAAAATTATATTTAATACAATTTTTTATAATAAATAATTATCCTAGAGAAGTACAAAGAAAAGAGAATTAAAAAAAAGTAAAGTCACTTTTTTTCCTAAATAAAGTACAGTTACTTTAATCTTTGAAAGTGGTATTATATTATTCTTTGAAACTAATAAAATGTTAAATAAGGTCTCATTTGAGGTGGTTTTTAGTTGAGTTTCCAAATTATTAAAAAAACCAATTTTTAGTTTTTGATTTAGTTTTAGTTTTTTCTTCAATTTTGTTACAAAATAACCTCATTTTAAAAGTTTTCTATCCTATTAAAATTAATTTAAAAGTGCTTTTGTGTGGTGGTGGTATTGGATGGCGATGGTGGTGGTGGTGCCAATGGCGGCAGCAATAGTAGAGATGGCAGCAACAATTTTGATGGTTGTGGAGGTGGCAATTTCGGTGGTTGTGGTGTCGATGATGGTGATGACAACAATGACATTAGGAAAGGTTATTGTTAAATGTAGGGAGTGTGTTTTTTTTAAAACATAAAATCATGTTCATGAAAAAAAAATCTTGGTTTGAAAATGAATGAAAAAGTATTTTAAAAATGAGTTAAAAATCTTTTCAACTTCATTTTTGTTGACTTTTTATTTTTAAAATTACATTTGAAAATCAATAACTCGCAATTATCTCAAATGGGTCAAGTTCATGAAATGTCAAATAAGCTCCTAATCTTAACTACTTAGTTTCATTTTAGAAGAACCTATCTACAAACGTGAATTTGACAACCATAATTGGAATTCAGCTGACTCTATGTCCTTATTTTTTGATGAGGAACAATAAAGCTGCTAAGGATTTCCATTGACAAAAAAATTTAGGTACTTGTGATTCATGGCTTGATGTACAGGCACAAGATGGCATGCTTATGTGTGTTGAAAACATGCTAACTATTGAGTTTTGCACTTCTTTATATATATAAAATAAATTAATATAGTCATATTTAGACCTCCCTTTTCTCTGAGTCAACGGACAAGGAAGGATAAGAGTTGCCTATCCTGAATGCATTTGGATTTGTTGAACGTGTATCAACAGCTGCCTATCAGTTTGTTATTTTCTATTAATTGTTTGACCAAGGTTTTAGGATTAGTTGTTTTATTTTCTGTTACTTAGTAGTTGTTATGTTAGTGATGGGTTATTGTTATGTTAGTGGTTTGCTATTGTTATGTTAGTGATTGGTTATTATTTAGGAAGTCAGTTATTATTGTTTCTTTCTGTTACAATAAATTTGTATTTAAACAGATGATCATTCAATAAAAAAAGTGTGCATTCATCTCCCTTAATTTTGTGAGTTACACTTATTTTACAACAGATTGGTATCTAGAGCTTTTTTCTTAAGAAGAACTTCTGAGTGAAACCCATCACAAAAAAGCCAAAACACCTTGCTTCAATTCATTTGATAAATGGATTCTGAAACACCATACATAGCACTAGCACCACCTGTGTTTGATGGTGACAATTATCAAATCTAGGCAGCGAGAATAGAGGCACATCTGGAGGCAAATGATCTCTTGGAAGTTGTTAAGGAAGACTACGAAGTTCTTCCCTTACCAGCTAATCCAACAATAGCTCAGATAAAAAATCAAAAAGAAAGGAAAGCAAGAAAGTCAAAGGCAAGAGCTACTTTGTTCGCTGTTGTCTCAAAAGAAATTTTCACTAAAATTATGACCATCAAATCAACATATGAAATTTGGAGTTTCCTCCAGAATGAATATGAAGGAGATGAAAGGATTAAAGGAATGCAAGCCCTAAATCTGATTAGAGAATTTGAGATGTAGAAAATGAAGGAGTCTGAAACAATTAAAGAGTATGCTAACAAGCTTCTTAGAATTGCTAACAAAATAAGATTATTTGGTTCTAATTTTTCTGACTCAAGAATAGTTGAGAAAATACCAATGATTGTCCCTAAAAGATTTAAGGCTACTATTACATCCTTGAAGAATATTAAAGATCTGTCAAAACTTACCTTGACAGAACTTGTAAATGCTTTACAAGCCTAGGAGAAAAGAAGAAAAAGGAGGATTGAGGGTTCTATGGAAAGAGCATTGCAAGCTAAATTACAAACTAACCAAGGAGATAAAAGCAAGTGGAAGAAATACAAGAAGAAAAATTTCAACACCCAAGATGCAACAGCTAACACAAGCAACAATAATGGAGACAACAAAGGATTTCCTCATTGCAAGCACTGTGGCAGAATGGGTCATCCTTCTTTCAAATGTTGGAGAAGACCTAATGTTAAGTGTGAAAAGTCCAACAAGTTGGGGCATCATGTGAGAATTTGAAAAAGCAATTTTCAACAAAAGAATGTGGTTCAAGTTGCATATCAAACAAGAAGAAAAGTAATTGTTTGTAGCAACATGTTTTACAAGCACCAACTTAAGTGAATGTTGGTTAGTGGATAGTGGTTGTACCAACCACATGACCCACGATCAAGAGCTTTTCAGAGAATTGGACAAATCACATGTATCAAAAGTTAGAATTGGCAATGGTGATCTTATCACTATTGAAGGAAAGGGAATTGTAACAATTGAAAGTTGTGCAAGTACAAAATTAATTTATGATGTTTTGTATGTACCTAAGATTCATCAAAACTTGCTAAGCATGGGACAATTGATTAAGAAGGGGTTTAAAGTCATCTTAGAAAATAAGCATTGTTTGATTAAAAATGTCAATGACAAGGAAGTTTTCAATATCAAAATGACAGGCAAAAGTTTCTCATTTGATCATTGGAGGAGGAGCAAGCAGCTTATCCAACCTATCCAGTTACTGTAAACAATACAGAAGTTTAGCACAAAAGATTAGGTCATTTTCATCATGCAGTTGTTGAAGAACAATGCACAATCTCACTCATCCATTATGCAATGAATGCTTTAAATAATGCAGATTTTGCCGTGAAGAGAGCATCATCGGTGTATTCAAAAAGAAATGGACAAATGGCTTTATTCATCTGAAGCCTTGAAGGTTAAAAAGATAGAGTTGGAGATTGAATCACAATTTATGAATGAAGCTCATTTAGAATTGAATAATACCATTGAGCATTCAATCCAGAAAGACAAAAAAGAAAAAGAGATCCTTTGTAAAAGAAAGAATGTGTTAATGGGTGAATTGGAACAACTTCATGCTTTAGTTAAATAGAAAGAAACGAAGATACCAGACAATGACTCTAATTTAGAAGCTATAGATAATAAGATAAATAAAGTTGTCTCTGGATTTAAAAAGATGCAGTCAAGCATCTAGCAAGGTATAACATCCTTCAAGTAGAGGATTATTTTCATAGATAAAAAAGTCCTAGAACTAGAACCGGAAAAGAAAGTTGCTACTGCTGCAAGAAATTTCAAGGAAGCTGCACGAATAGCTACTAAAGCAAATTCATTGTGTGTTGAAAAAGAGAGCATTCAAATAGATATGGATATGACTACATTAAATCTTGAGCTACTAAGAGAGAAACTTGGACTTGTCAACCACTGATACAAGGAGGAGTGTTGAACGTGTATCAGTAATTGCCTATCAGTTTGTTATTTTCTATTAATTGTTTGACCAAGTTTTTAGGATTAGTTGTTTTATTTTCTATTACTTAGTAGTTATTATGTTAGTGGTTGGTTATTGTTATGTTAGTGGTTTGTTATTGCTATGTTAGTGGTTGGTTATTATTTAGGAAATCGGTTATTATTACTTCTTTCTGTTATAATAAATTTGTATTTAAACAGATAATCATTCAATAAAAAAGTGTGCATTCATCTCCCTTAATTTTGTGAGTTACACTTATTTTACAACAGGATTGTTGAAGGATAATTTTAGGTGAAAGGTTTAGAAACAAAATGAAATTTGTTTTCTCAAAAGTGAAGTTGATGATATATATTTGGTTAATACATGTTTTGGTTGATTAAGTATTACATTCATTCTCAGCAAGATCTACAACGCTCTTTTAGAATCTACATGGTATGACCATTTTCATCCTTTGGTTGTTTTTCTCTTTTAATTTGTTCAGGTTTGGTACATTACACATTTTACGGTGCACAAATGCAATGAGAAGATTAACAAAATAAAAGAAGATATATGAAAGAAAGAAAAAATCTTAGTTTCTTTTTACTTGACTTGAGGCCAAAAAGGAGGCAGCTGACTTAACATAACTATTTATACCTAGGGTACTCAGCCTATTATTTGCTCTATATTTATTTATTTATTTATTTTTACTAAAAAACTTTTTAAATTTATTTACGAAAAATTGGGATGTTACACATCTGGCTCGGGATAACCTGATCGGTTAAGGGTAAACCCGGCAACCTGGGCCGGTTTTTAAAACCCATTTCGCTTATTAAAAAACAAAAAAAAAAGCTCCAAAAAAATTCAGGACTTGTGTAATTGTGTTATTGAATTATAATTTGTGGACTTGTGTTGTCAACTTTAATACTTCAATTGTTATTTTGGATTTTAGAGTATGAGTGAACTTTTCTTAATTAAATAATGTTAGTTATATACTTATATATAATATATGCATATATTATTTTGAATTTTTTAATATATATCAGGTCAAACAGGACTAATCACTAGCCCACTGGTTGGACCACTGACCCATTAACTCATTACCTCAATCGGATCAATGATTAGACCAATTTCATAACTTTGTGTAAAATAGTTTTTATGAGACTAGTTTTTGTACCAGGAGTAGTTCATGTTTGTTAGGGCAATAAGTTAAAGTGCACAGATGCAAACCTACCTATGTGACACCCTCTACCCCGATATACATATTTATATAATATAATACATGGAAATGTGAAATTATATAAAATTATTTTATTCAATAAACATAAATAAGCTCATGTGGGTAAAAGGTTTATATTTGCATTAATCACTAAATTAAAAACTTATCAATTAAGGATATAAAAACATTTCTGACTCAAAACAAAGTCGTCTAAGTTTACAAAAGAACTCAAGTTAAGCATCAAAATAAAATAAAGTAAAATAACACATTCAAAACATCATGCAATTAAAACAAAAACTCATGTCTCAATGTCACATCCTATCAGAACATTGTGTTTCAGTGTCCTCTAGTACGAGGTTCCTTAAAGTAATCCACCTAGTCCTCTGCTCCCACGAACACAAGGTTCGAGATCATCACAGGATCCAAATACAAACAACACACAAGGAGTGTGTTATCACATTCCTAAACATGTAGAGATAACACACCCACCCACACACACACACACATAAGATAAGTATAACAAGTTTAACTTAGCACAATTTGTATCATTTCAATACTCAACACGTAACATCACTTGTCTCAAGGATTTAATCACAAAATCACATTCCACACCTTCACATTAATCACGTGTTCAGAACAATGAATCTCAAGTACAACACATCATCTCTCACTCACACAATTCATTACTCATCATCACGTAACAAGTCACAATGATCATTACACAGACATTATGCAACAGATACACTAAGACTCAATCCTATATGCAATGTGGTACCATGTCAGTGAAAAACCTCGTCGGACGCCTAGTAGTACATGATAAGACAGACCACACACTTGTAAGCCAAGTCACTTTCACTAGGTAAAATCATAGAGAGACCAGTCAGGGTCACGCGGTTTTGTGAGAATGCTCCAACCATATGGGATTGCACAGGCTTAAAGGAGCACTCAAACCGAGTGTATTTACCCCCAAGGCCTAGACTCTGAAGAGTCCGTCAGGACCTCTCCCTCCCAATTCAAGTTCAACCCAAAAACATTTTAACATGCAAACTCTATCTATAAACTATACAAAACACATGGTCCCTCAATTGTTCTCAAAATAATTTTAACTCGTCGCGCCTCAAAGTGATTCAACTTGTTGGGTTCCCACAGTGGATCCCATCATAATACTCGTTGTGCATTAACTTGTTGCCTTAAAAAGGTCTTACAGCCGTGAGATTGTACGATTCATAGCTTACATCATCTCAATACATGTGAGATCTCTCAATTTAACACATACTCAACTTGTTACTTACACACAGTTCATCACACTTTCATAATCCTAAGACATCACATTATTACGTCTCGTGCATCATATACATATCACACAGTAATAATATTAATATGTCATGCTTATATAACTAATCATCTCATTAAAACAGACATTTAAAATCATATATGAGCCACTAGAGTTTGAACTATGCAATACATACAACTACTCAATCGTTTTCAAAATTATTTTAACTTGTCGCGCCTCAAAGTGATTCAACTCGTCAGATTCTCACAATGGATCACATCACAATACTCATCTTGCAAAAATTCATCGCCCTTAAAATGTCTTACAATTGTGTGATTGTACAGTTCATAACTCACAACTCAATGTCATCATCACTTTACACTTCACAATAACATGTATAATCACATTGAGGAACGTATTAATCCCACATTTGTTCACAACACATGTCTCATCACGCCTTCTAACTAATACATTGTCGCTTCTCGTACATTATATATATATACATATAATCATACAATATCATACAATAGCAATCTTTCAACATTTAAGGCATATAATCATTCACTTATCAATAATAGAATAGAACATGTGATCACATCATAGGGAACAAAACCCCTCAATCAATTTCCAGAAAACATGCAAGAATCAAGAATTTCCAAATTTCTAGATTTTTAACATTCAAATTCAAACACTCAATTAAACCATCCAATTCATATCAGGGCATCAATTGACCCGTCAAACGTGAGCAATTCATAGTTATCATTGTACAAGAAAAATTAGAACGCATAAAAAACATCCCAAAATTAATTCCAATTTGATTCTCTAAGGACCCCTACACATGTTCGCCCTTACCTCAATTGCAATAAACTCATCCCTTACCTCTAAGCGGACTCACATGTAAAGTCCGGTAGGGACAATGGCATCTCTAGTGGTTTCCTAAGATTCCTCAAGTTTTTTCTTTGGCTGCTTTGCTAGAATTTCCAAGTGTTAAAGAGAAAAAAAAAAGGGATTAAAGTCTCAATTTCATTGTCTCTGTGAGATGGGTATTTTTCTCTCTACAAGCATTATTTCACAAATCTTAATGGTGCAAATGTGCGAAAATGAGTTTCGAAGGTAGTGTACTATATTCAGAACGATCCAATGGTGAATGAGTTCGAGATTGTAGTTTTACTGGAACATGTTTGGATATATGCGGGAAAAAAAAGATTTTGGGAGAGAAAGAAGAAATAATGAATTTGGGAGGAAGAGGAAGCGTAGAAACATACATATAGTAAATGTAAAAGCTGACCTAATATGTTTCTATTTATAGTTAGGATACTCTGAACATATTATTTACTCTATTTTTTATTTTTTTATTTTATAAAAAAGAACTCTATTTTACTATTTCATTAAATAAATAACCAATTAAAACATCTTTTTATTATCTAAAACATCATTTTACTCTATTTATTTTTTAATACTATGAAACTCTTATTTTAATTAACAAAAACTTTTTTCTCTCGTTTATTTAATGTCTAAAAACTTTATTAATTTTTAAATAAAACTCTTTTTATTTATTTTACCCAAAACGGTGTTACAACCTATACCTGAAAATTGAAGATTATAGATTGTATGAGGAACCGACAACTACTTTGTCCTTTGTTGAAGCTATTTTTTGTCTTTGCCGGTGCCAAATCAGTTGTTTATTCACATATATACGAATTTGTTAGTATTCATCTAAAGTGTATATAAAATTTGCATATTGGAAGAAGTAGACATCACTTGGGAAATCATACATTTTGCTCACAAGTGAATATAAGGAAAGTTTTTACTTGTCAATATGTTTAGAAGCAAACGAAAAAACCATAAAAATAGTAAGTAGAATCCAAGGGCTAAAATGTAACTGAACTGAACTCAAAACCTTCAGGAGTAACTCAGCTTTAACCAGAGTTATAAAATTATACTCATATTCTTATGAATGTCGCAATTGAACTAGAAAAGAAATATACTGTTTGAAGAGCATTCTGATTAGCCTGCACTTTGGCCTTTAAATGGAGATTTTTTTTGGATAAGATAAAATCCAAGATTATTTGTCTTCAATTTTTTTATATGCTCCAGTAATATATATCTTGCACATGCTATATCCACTGATTACATGTCATTTAAACAAACTATCTAGGAAATCAAATGGCATTGGCAGAAGATTAATAAATAATCACTAGCAATAGAACATGTGCTTCTTGATGTTTTCATTAAGTTTAGGTAGAGATGCTGTCTTTGGAGGAGGAGCTCTGGATAGTGTAGATGTGCTTCTGAACAAAACGTAAGGACTCTGATCTCTCAAGGTAGAGTCTGCCTCTATATTTGGTTTACCTAATGAAATTCGTATTTAAAATGAACACTTGAAGCTGCATGTTTAGAAAGCTGACTGGGACTACATTACTACACAACTTTATAATCTGCATCCTTTCACTATATGCCAAGGGTCAAAATTTTGAGCAATCATGGGAAGCTTGATGAAGAGATGGTAGGGTTGTTACGAAATTCTTAGAGGATAATCGTAAGGTTGCTGCTTTGACAAAGGTGGAGAAGCCTGTAAACCGTAGTTACAGCCTGTAACTAAGGTCAAAGCTTTGTCATTTGGGGAGAGGGCTAAGCTGTTGAATTATCCAATGGGACAGAGGTTGTTTGAGATAATGGCTGAGAAGGAGAGTAATATGTGTTTGGCTGCTGATGTTGGAACTGGAGCTGAATTGCTTGAAATTGCTGAGAAGGTAGTTCTGATATCTTTTTTAGGAACAAGTGCTATTTTGTTCACTTGGATCATCAGCTTGCAATGTATTTTCTTACTTAGAACTTGTAATTTTGTTTTCTTGCTTATATACATGAAAGAATCCTGTGTTCTCTGGCTTATTAACATCAACTGGATTCTAATTAGAAGATTGGTCATGATCATATATTTTCTTTTAACTAATTTAAACGGTTTTCTCTTTCAGGTTGGACCTGAGATATGCTTGCTGAAGACTCATGTAGATATTTTTCCAGATTTTACTGCTGATTTTGGCTCTAATCTTCTCTCAGTATAGTGCTAAAAGATGCTCTCCTTTGTCTATATGCCTTTTTTCCTTCACAGGATAGCACAAGAAACCTTTTGGTTTCTGATATTATTGACATTAGCACACTAGAAGATTTGCTTGAATTTATTCAAACATGATGCCAATTCCTGCCTTTAACCAATGATAAGGGTGTTTTGTACTGTGAGCATTGTGTGTGATAAGTTTCAGGCAATCTTGTTCATTTCTGGTCTAGTTGATCTAATATATGCTTTATTTTACTGAAGATTGCAGAAAAAGATAACTTCTTAATCTTTGAGGATCGTAAATTTGCTGATATTGGCAACACAATGACCATGCAATATGAAGGGTAAGACTGCTCAACTATCATTGAATCTTGTTCTGGCTTCCTCTTAGTCTTATCTATTTCTGCATTCAATATGACTTTTTATTCCATTATCTCAGAGGGGTCTTTCGTATATTGGATTGGGCTCATATAGTAAATGTTCACATAATCTCAGGTCCTGGAATTGTAAATAAATTGTCATCATATTTGCTGATGAATCCTGTCGAGAACTAATAAGGAGGGTGTTGATTCTGCAGTACAGAAATTGGTTGCTTATAATAACAGCTTGTGTGAATTCCATTTTTCCATTTTTTGCTTAAGGAAGTAAATGCTTGAGTGATACTGAAGAAAGTGAATTCCATTTGTTTTTGTAGGTGAGTTAATTATTGGATTTGATTGTTCACAGCTTCTATAGCCTTAAGGAAGTTTTACTTTGAGAACTTGTCTGGTAATTTAAAGAATATTATGATGAAACCTGGTCATGTATTGTTTTTTTAAGTCTCCAGTTTTCCCCCTTTATCTACTGCTATATTTGAACTATGGGCAAAGGGTTTCTGAAAATGAATTCCAACTTTGATGAGTTACTTGAGCTGAATCAGAAAGGAGATACAACAGAAATACTGGCATGTTTGTTCTGGTTTTGATTGCAGTTCTTCTGTTAGAGTAAAATGTAGGAGAAAAAAAGGCTAGAAAGAAGAGGAGGACCTGTGATTGCAATGAAGATGATGGTGATGAGCTGCTAGATTATGACTCAGCAAGCCATAAGTTGGTTTCTCAGTCAAATACTAGAAGTTGGTTGCTTTATATATGTGAATTTGCATTTTGGTGAAATCATTTGATTCTATTTGGTGAAAGCATTTGAATTTGCATATGTGAAATTGAGTTATAGTTTCACTCTTTTGATTCTTTTTTTTTTTTTACCTTAACTCAGGTTCATATCATAGTGCATGCCTTACATATTAATTGACTTAGCTCATGTGCACCTTGATTTAGTTAAGAACAGAAGTTGCTGCAAATATTGATGATTCTGAAAAACATTTGATGTACTTTACACCAAATTGGCTTAACTGTAGCAACATATATTGGTCTGATTATATTTTGAATTACAGGTTGAATTTATTGTAAAAACAAAAACAAAAACAAAAACATTTTAAGAAATTCATCTCAGGTTGACGTTTCAAATCTACTTTATTATTTAAATGGTCAGATAATTATTTTATTCTTTTATCTTATTTATTTTTCTTAAAATGATTTTTTATTTTAAAAAATAAAATTATTTTGATCATTTATCTTATTTAAAAGGTTAAAAATGATCATTTATCCTCATTTAAATTAAGACTTTTATTATATGAAAATTTAATGTGAACCTTTTTCTTCAATTATATATTTTTAGTTGAAATTGCTTGATACTAAACAAGAAATTCACACGAGAACGATAAATAAGATATATAAAATTAATGTGAATTCTTTTTAGAGATAATTCAATAAAAATCCGGTGATTAAAGATATTTTCATTTTTAAATGAATTATCACTATCACTAGTATTTAATTAAAAGAACGTTAGTTGGTGGTAGACGTACGACACTTAGGTCAGTCCATACACGTTACACATGTATATTGTCAACGACACCCACCTCCCTATTCCTTAAAGCACTTATCTTCTTCTGCTTCTTCAATGCCATTCTCATCACCGTTTTTTTATGTTTCTTGTTGGTATCCAAACCCAAAGGATTTTTACCAAAGTATAGCTATTAGTTCAGTTCATATATTACACTACAGAGTGCATATACTCAAATATACACTAGTAGATGATGGAGTCAACGACCCACAAGTACCCCTTCATAAAAAACTATGCCTTTTTCTACTTCTGCTTCTTTCTATGTCCTCTCTTAGTCTCAGCTTCTTCAAAATCAACCAATTCATTCCCTAAAGAAGCATTCCCAACAAAGCATGGTTACCTTCCAATAAGTCCCACTTCAACTTCTTCCATTTTCTATGCTTTCTACGAAGCACAGAACTCAACTTTACCTCTCTCTCAAACTCCACTTCTCATATGGCTCCAAGGTGGTCCTGGCTGCTCCTCCATGATTGGAAACTTGTATGAACTTGGACCGTGGCGTGTCACCGAATCACTCACCCTTCAACCCAACCCTGGTGCTTGGAATAGAATCTTTGGCCTTCTTTTCCTTGACAATCCCATTGGAACTGGCCTCAGTGTGGCCTCAACGAGACAAGAAATTCCAACGGATCAAAACGGCATTGCAAAGCATCTTTTTGCTGCTATAACCAGGTTTGTTCAACTTGACCCCCTTTTCAAGAATCGCCCTATTTATATTACTGGTGAAAGCTATGCAGGGAAGTATGTGCCTGCAATTGGGTACTATATATTAGAGAAAAATGCAAACTTGAATGTTTCTGAAAGAGTGAATTTGGCTGGTGTGGCTATTGGGGATGGATTAACTGACCCCGAAACTCAAGTGGTTAGTCATGCTGTGAATGCTTATTATGTTGGATTGATCAATAAGAGGCAGAAGAATGAGTTGGAGAAAGCTCAATTGGAAGCAGTTAGATTGGCCCAGATGGGGAATTGGAGTGAAGCAACTGATGCAAGAAACAAAGTCTTGAAAATGTTGCAGAGCATGACAGGGTTGGCTACTTTATATGACTATACAAGGAAAACACCCTATGAGGATGATTTGGTTGAGCAATTCTTGAACATTGGCGAGGTGAAGAAGGCCTTGGGGATCAATGAATCATTTGCATATGAGTCATGCAGTGATGTTGTTGGGGATGTATTACATGCTGATGTGATGAAAAGTGTGAAATATATGGTGGAATACTTGTTGAGTAGGAGCAAGGTGTTGTTATATCAAGGTCAGCATGATTTGAGGGATGGTGTGGTTCAAACAGAGGTTTGGGTGAAGACAGTGAAATGGGAAGGGATTGTGGAATTTCTGAATTCTGAAAGAAAAATATGGAAGGTTAATGGAGAGCTTGCAGGGTATGTTCAAAATTGGAAGTCTCTCACCAATGTTGTGGTTTTGGGGGCTGGTCATCTTTTGCCTACTGATCAGCCAGTTAATTCTCAAAAAATGATAGAAGATTGGGTTTTGGAAAGGGGTTTGTTTAAATAGCAGGAAAATGTTTCAAGAAATTTCACTTCGTTGTATTTGTAGTGAAACTAGCGACATTAAACCGTGAGTGAGAGTGAGATTACTAATGGATGAGGTTTAAGAATCTCATTTCAAGAAAATGAATGGCTTAGCAGGTTCAGTATTTTTTTTTTTTCTCTGTATAATTCTATGTCATTATTAGTGCACGACTTAGCTATGGAGAGTTTCCAATTTTATATCAGAACTCAAAATTACATGTAAAAGCAAAAATAGTTTTAAATGTCACCAGACTATTGCTAAAACAAATTCCTTAGCCTTATTTCCTTTAACGAAACAATCTTTCAAAAGGCCGGTGTTAACGTAAAAGTGGATGTGCATCTGGGGTGGGTATAATAAAATCGATACATTTTTTTTTGTTAATGCCTGCGGCTAGACAAGATTACTCTGTGTTTTGCAACAAGAAACAAAAATGGACTAGTATCATATTTTTTAATATGGAAGTGAAGGAAAGTTTAGGATTAAATAACTTTTGATCCAGTAAAATATGGTGTTTCTTTATTTTAGTATTTTTTTTTTAGACTTTGAAGATTAATGTTTTCTTGTATTAATTCTAGATAACAATGTTAATTGATGACTTAATAATATCATTAAGAATCAATTGATTTACCTTGTCATTAAGAAGAAGGTCAACAAGATACGGGTATTTTTTTGTAGTTAAAAAGTGTCACCCTCCCTTCATAGTCCTTACCACATTACTAGAAATCGCTTCATAGAATTTCATCAACACTTGGCCTTTCTCGTTAATCTTATGCACCCATTCAACGCTCTCACGGACACCCCTAGAACTAGCTTAGTGAGGCTATTTCCTTCAACTATTCAAGGTATGCCATCATTTATGATGTTAGTCATTTTGGTGGTAGAATAGTTGAGATTTTCCTAGCTTTATTGAGTTCAGTTGTTCCCTTAAGCCTTAGGCGCCAATTCAGAATGAGTAGAGTTCAAGTTATGGAACTTCCAGGAGCATAAAGATAGGAATAATGATACATGAATATTTTATTATATTAAATATTTTATTAATATTTTTTTTATTTTATTTTTTTCTATTATATCATAAATGTGTTGGATAACATTATTATCCGTGAATGTCCATCAAATATGTTTTTAAAGATAGAAAGAAGATTTCACTTGACGTATTTAGGAATTCCGACACTTTTCATTTTACTTGAATAAACTTTTCAATAAATATTTATAGAAAATAAAATAATTTTTGAAAAGTTAATATTAACTAGTGTATAAATTAATTTACAAAATCTCTTTAATTTAATTTTTCTAAAAAATGATTTTAATTTGTGTAAAAACTAACTTTAATTTATAAAGAAAAAGTTAATTCATTTTACTTTTTGTAATTTTTTCCCCTTGTAAATATTTCTAAGTTTAACTTAAGCTTGTTCGATGCATTTGTTGGATAATTGGAGAAGGCTCAATTGGAAGCAGTTAGGTTAGTCCAGGTGGGGAATTGGAGTGAAGCAACTGATGCAAGAAACAAAGTCTTGCGAATGTTGCAAAACATGACTGGGTTGCCTACTTTGTATGACTATACAAGGAAGGTTCCTTGTGAGGATGATTTGGTTGAAAATTTCTTGAACATTGCTGAGGTGAAGAAGGCCTTGGGGATCAATGAATCTTTTGTGTATGAGATATGTAGTGATGTTGTAGGGGATGTCTTACATGCTGATGTGATGGAAAGTGTGAAATATATGGTGGAGTACTTGGTGAGGTGGAGCAAGGTGTTGTTATATCAAGTTCAACATGATTTGAGGGATGGTGTGGTTCAAACAGAGGTTTGGGTGAAAGCAATGAAATGGGAAGGGATTGTGGAGTTTGTGAATGCTGAAAGGAAAATATGGAAGGTTAATGGAGAGCTTGCTGGATATGTTCAGAATTGGAAGTCTCTAACCAATGTTGCGGTTTTGGGTGCTTGCCATCTTTTGTCTACTGATCAGCACTGTTAATTCTCAAAAAATGATAGAAGATTGGGTTTTCGAAAGGGGTTTGTTTAAAAGTGTGCAGGATGAAAATGTATCTAAGAAGTCTATATTTGTTATGTAACTATTTGAAATTCATCACGAATTATATATATATATATATGTCATGGTTCCAGTTCTGCTGTGAATGAATAAAAGTAAAAAAAAAAAAAAAAAGTATTGTTAAGCAATTTGTATGTCTTGTAAGTAGGTTTAATTTTTTCATTTGACAATTTTGAATTCATTATTTATGATGATTAATGTTTTGCTGTGGAAATACCTTGCTAAAATTATAAGGAAAGATCACTACAAATTCAATGATGAATTTAAGTTGGGATGCGAGATTACAGGGTAAATATGGGTCTCTTATTGCAGATTTACAGGAATACAAAATTACTTGCATTATTAGATCTATTTACTCAGAAAACTAAATATAGTAAATTTAATGTAGCAAACAAAACACGGAATCCCAATTTGTCCAAATTACCATACTTAGAAGTTGTCATAAAGGGAACACTTGGTTTTGCATACCCTTTTTCCTTTTTGATACCCTCTTGTCCAGATTATACCATATTCAAAGGTGTGCAAGTAGTGTTAGAAGTGTTGTCCTGTGTGGAGACATTTGGGAAAATCCTCAAGAATTTCTACCAGGGAAGTTTCTGAGTTCTGACTGATACTATCATGTTGGAGACTACTGGCCACAGGGACGACAAATTTAGTATGCAACTTTGGCGAATTAAAAATAACTTTATATCACAATTTAATTATTTGTCGTAAATCTAGAATATAATTTATATATTAAAAAAATATTTATTATATATTTTATTTATAAAATAGGCAACCTAAAAATTAGTTATAAAATCAATAAAAAAAGATAATTTAATTCAGTTGATTCATCAGATGTGTGTATAGTTATAAACCTTTTGACATTATATATTGTAAATTAAGATTTATATTGTTTTTTCATATTCCAAATGAGAGAAAAGAAAAAACTTTTTCTGATTCTTTTCCTATTTTCATTTCTCTTGTTTTTAGTTCAACCAATTAATGTGTCAGATTTGAGTGAACATCTAAGTTACATTAAAACACAAAATGAAGGTAAAATATGAATTACATGAACGATAAAGCACGTAATGTTTCATATCAACTATATGGGGAAAAAAATCACCAACCAGTCAACCAGCCTAAACTCTCAGCCTCTCGGACATAAAGCCACTTGCAAAAGAACTCAGATTAGCGCAACTGATGTTTGAGTCTGGAAATGTATTTAGTAACATCTATATTAAAATTAGGATAAAATATGTTTTTAATACTTATAATATCATCTGATCTTAATTTTTAGTTTTCGAATTTTCACATCATATTTTAACTTTATAAAAAAATATTTTTTAATTCCTCATCATAACTTGAAGCTGAGAAAATATTAAAATTAAAAAGTCAGTCCAGAGATTAAAAATATATTTTTTATAAAGTTTATAGATAAATTGCATGAAATAAAAGTTCAAAGACTAAAGATAAGATTAAACAAAAATATAAAAATTAAAAACATATTTTACACTTATAATTATATTAGTTAATAACAAAATATGAAATATAAATCATAAATCTTGAAAATTCTGCTTTGCTGAATAGTATTGTGTCAATGTTTATTATAAATAACATTATCAAAATAAAAACATAAAAATAAGAAACTGTCAAGAATTTTATTTAGGAACTAAATCTAAAACAGATTTATATTATGAAAACTAAAATCTTAATTAAACTTTATATATTAAAAAATTTAAGGCTTACATCTTTTTTGTACGTGTAAAATAGTTTTGATTTAACTACCTAAATTACTTTTTTTTTACTGCCTAACATTTTTTATGTCCGATTTTAATATTTGCCGTTAGTGATGATCCGTAAAATTGGAAAATATGTACCCTCTTATCACACCTTAAGTAAAGACAATGTTCCTTCTCGTCTAGTGGTGTTCAGACCACATTGGGCTGAATTTAACTAGATCGGTTACTCACCTGAATAAAATTTTACTGGGTTGAATTGAGTTTATGTAATTTTATTAGTAGACATGATCCAAACCAATTAAATCACAAATGAATTGGATCAAATTGTATTGATCAGGTCTATATATTTAAAATTTATTTTATTTTGCAAAAATTAAAATGTTAGAATCATACTTTATTTTTGTTTAAAATTTTGTAAGTATATAATAACTAGATGTACTCCAAAGATATCCAATTGTGATAATATTTGACATGTGGAATTAATAGTTTCAATGCTAATATAATATTATTATTTTAAATAGAAATAAAATATTATATTAGACTATTAGCATGAGAAAATATAAACAAAATCAAGATAGTGATAAAAATAACTTAAAAAAATCATGGGTAATTTAATTTAATAATTTAACAAATTATGTTAGCTATAAATTAATATTTTTTGTATTTAATAATTAATTTATATAATAATAAATTTAATTATATGCTATGGGTTGGATCAGGTTAAAAAAATAGAACCCACTATCCAACTCATACATAAGGTATTTACTTTCTGCACTTCCATACCTGCTTTCTACACTTCCCATTTTCATTGTGTGAATAATATTACCCTTAATTAGCCTTGACACTCCCTTCCCCCAAATTCTGGAGCACCTATTTTGGAAGAAAAATGCAAAGTATTGTTCTAAAATAGGTATTTTGAAACACGTTTTGGGATTTACAAGTTTATTATGGAATACACATTTTGTAATACACTTGTAAATCTAAAATATGTTCCAAAATATCTATTTCATAAGTCAAAAAGCAAAAGTTTTGTATTACGGAATAAGTGTTCTATATCACATTTCCAAATCTACAAATATATTATGTATGGAACGAGTATTCCATAATAGACATGAAAATCTACATGTGTTTTGATTGAAATGTGTTCTGGAATATCTATTTCATAAGCCAACATAATAGGTGTTTTGTAGCAAATTTCCATATTTACAATTGTATTACCAAACAGATATTTCATAATAGACTTCAAAATCTCCAAATGTGTTCCAAACAAAATCTATTCTAAAATACTTATTCCATAAGCCAAAAATCAAAAGTTTTGTATTACAGAATATGTGTTTCATAGCAGATTTTCAGATTTTAAGTATATTACAGAATAGGTATTCCATAATATACTTGAAAATCTTCAAATACGTTCCGGCACCCGAGGACAAATCCACTTATTGTTTAGTGGGGGCAACCCACTAATTTTTTTTTTCTTTTTGCTTATATATGTGTAATAAAAAATAGGTATTGTTCTTATAAGATAATTTTTGTAATATATATATATATATATATATATATATAAGAAATAAAAAAGAGAATAAATTGATACTAATTTTACTATTTTATCCTTTTAATTTTTAGATTTAATTACCACTTTGGTCCTCTAATTTAATTTTTAGGTTCAATTTGGCCTTTTTAGTTTTAAAATGTTCAATTAGGTTTTTTTATTTTTTTTAAAATTAGTTCAATTTGGTCTCATTTTTCTTCCATCATCTCCGGATATTTTAAAAAAATGAGACCAAATTGAATTCACTTAAAAAAATAAAAACCTAATTAGAAATTTTAAAAATAAAGGGGCTAAAGTGAATTTAATGTATATAAATTAAGAGATCAAATTGAACCTATAAAAATAGAGGCCAAAATAATAACCTAATTTTTAATGCTTCAACTCCTCTAATTTCAATAGAATACAACAATTCATTTACTAACTTACACTACATGTTTTCATTTGAATGATTTCATCTCAATTCCCAAATAAAGCAAGAAATGGATTGATAGAATTTATCATTTAAGATGTTTTTCTGCAACTAATTTTGTGAAAAATATAGTACACAATCACGAGAGAAGATGAATGATTGAATGATTATTTTGTTAATGTTACATATATAGATAGATTGATATTTATTTTAATATTGAGAATGAAACAATCACATAGCATTTTCAATGAAAATGCATAAAGAACAATTGTAACTTGTAGAAGTTCAAATATTTTGAATTATTCTTTTTTCATGTATTTTGTAAAATCTTACCATATTTTTATTTTGTAAAAATATTATAAACTATTTCTTATTTCCACTAAAAAAATTTGTGGATCCGTTATTAGGAACACCCACTCCGATTAAGCCTAACCCCCACACCACACTCCAACATCACTTACCTTTGTTGGCATCGCGTCTAAACCATGATTGAGGGAAGTGTCACTTGACCAAGGAAGCAACACAAGGGGTTCCAAAATACATTTGGGGGAAGGGAATGTTGAAACTCATTAAGAATAATATTGTACATAAATAAACGAGTCTAATCCAATTAGGTTGGATTTCACTGAAATTCAATCATAACTTGACAATATTTGACATTTTATAGCTACATTCAATAAAGGAGTAGACTAAGCCAAGAGTTATCTCAAAACAAAAAAGATTAAGCGCAGGAGTAATATTTTATACTCCTTCAAATCTTCATATTTTATGATTTACGAAGAAAACATTAAATAAAAGGGAAAGTATTAAAATTAAATACATCTAATTAATGTCTTAAAAACTTTAAAAGCTTTCAATACTTTCAAAATACTTCTCTCTTTTTTTCCCTTACTTCTCTTTTCATATGAGAAATTTATTCCAAATGAGTAAAAAAGAAAAGGAAAAGGAAAAGAAAAATGTTTTTTCTATTTTTCTTTTCCCTATTTTGTATTTTCCTTTCTCTTGTTTTTAACGCAACCGATTAATAGGTTAGTGACTTGCGTGAATATCTACCAAACATCCAAAAAAAAAAAAAATCCAAGACAAAATATGAATTACATGAACAATAAAAAACATCAACGTTAATTGTATTGAAAAGAATCACCAACCAGTCAATCAACCTAAATTCAGCCCCCTCGGACATCTAGCCACTTGCAAAAGAACTCAAATTAACACAACCGATGTTTGAGTCCGGAAATGTACACAGCTACATATATATTGCATTGGTAAACAACACATTTCGAAATATATAAATAATAAATCTTAAGAAAAAAAAAACTCAGAAGAAACCACCAAAGACTATCATCTATGAACAAATTAGAGTCCAATTTAATTCACACTGGTCTTGTTCCTGCGGGCTTCAGGTACATGTCCGAGGTATTCAAAAACTGTTAATTAACTTGGTCGGAAGGGTTTGAACACGAAGATGAAGAAGATTCCCACACCGAACAAGCAACCACCTGTGCCCATTGCTTCAAACGAGTCTTCTTCGCAGCCAAATCATCCCCTTCACAATAATAACCACATTCACTCAAAATTCAATCAAAATGACAACAGTAACACCAATCTTAAAGTAAACCTAATAATTTAATCATATTATCAATTTCTTACAAAAAAAAATTCTGAGAGAAAATAATAGAATAAGAAGACATGTCTAATTCTACAGCACAAAGCGCCAGTAGAATGTTAAGGCTGTCAGCGAAGACTTACCACATGCTCTCAAAATTTAATCAAATTGACAACACCAAACTTAAAATAAACTTAATAATTTAATCATACAATCAAATTTGTATAAATGTTTTATCCTAAGTAAGTGGTCATAGAAAAAATCCATAATTTTAACTGGCACAACGCTGATGAAATACGTGATCAAGGCTTTGAAAAATGGTCCGCAACCGTGATTGAAGTCACAACAAAAAATTTTAACTGTATGCGACCGTAATTAAGATCGTATCGGCCACTTTTCGGCGATTAATCGCAATATCAACAAACCCAGCAACGCGACTGTGACCAATATTTGAAATCTTATTGAATTAACAACAAAATCTAAAATCAATTAAAAAAAAATTGAATTATTGAACAAGAACTACCTGGATTGAAAATAGTGGTGGGGCTAGTAGTGTCGCTGTCGGAGACAAGGGAAGACGAAGAAGATGACCTAGACAAGCTGTGGTGGTTGTACTGTTTGTTAACGGCATGGTACAACTCCAAAGCGGGGATTGTGTTCGACAGTTTCGGGTCGATTTCGGGCGAATCGAACCCGAACCCGAGCTCGAAGCACGCCTTCAGTTCGTCCAAGTCGTCCTCCGAGAGGCTCTTGCTCAGCCGGTGCTGGCGGCGGTTCACGGGGTGGTTGTTGTCCTTCCGCCGCTGCCACGCCTCGTCGCGGAGCATGTCCGGCGACCACGACTGTTGCTTGTGGAGTGACCGCGGCGGCGGCGGCGGCGCTGCGTGGGGGCGACGTGACATGTGATGGTGGGGAGTGGAGGTTCTTTGGATCACCGCAGATTCGTTTGGATTGGCTTCTTAGTTGTGTTTGTGATTACTCAGAATAAGTGTGTGTGGTGATCTTGTTATGTAATTATAGTTGGCGGCCTGTGTTTTATTTTATTGTTACCTGACGCTTATTTGTTTTTATTTTACTATCAGGGTTTAATTATTCAGCTTAATTTCTTCAAAAAAACATTCACCTTAATTATTAATTTAATCTTCAGATTATATAATTTAATTCTTAAATTTTTAAAAGATTCAATTTACTCCTCAAATTCTTAAAAATAAATCAATTTTATACTTAATCTTTTACAATTTTAATTTGATTCTTAAATTTATAAAAAAAAAATAATCAGTTTGTTCCTTAAATTTAAATTAAATTGAAACTTTTAAAAATTTGGAAACTAAATTGAATTATTTAAAATAAATTAAGAACTAAATTGATAATAAAGCATTAATTATCTTTTGGTAAATATTACTAATTTTCTTAATTTTATAATTTAAAATATCTATTTTCGATTTTTATAGTTTTAAATTATCTTTTTTAGCGGTTTTTCACCTTGTAGTAATTTTAAAGATTTTGAATGTAATAAGGTTATTAGATTATTTTAAATAATAATAATTAAAAATTAAAAATATGATTATAAAAACTAAAATAAGATACTTCAAATTTAAAATGTAAAAATAAAAAAAAATAAAGTTATTATAATTATAGGAATCAAAAAGAATTATTTAAACTTATTATCAAATTTCAAGTGTACATGACACTGAAATAAAGAAGAATTTGTAGGGAGTCATTAGTCTTGATTTGTAGACTCGGGTACTTGGAATTTCGTATTCAAATATTTAGGAACATAGTGGCATTCAAATTTGGTGAAAGTGATTTTATTCGGATTGAGTTACTTGAATTTAACCTTTAGTTGTCCAAATTCAGGGCAATTCAAAAAGAAAATTACAGTTGTTCATTGCCGTGTTTAGAATAAAAGAGAACTCGACTTTGCCAAATAATCTGCTCTGTAAAGGAAAGTGTTTTATATTTTATATTTTTAATCAACAAACAGTCTGTACTCTATATAGATCTGAGATATTTTGATAAGTGAATTGTGAACCAACTGAATTATCACCCTATTTAGATATTTAGATAGTACCAAATAGGATGTGACAGGTGTCAATTAAGATGGCAATATATAAAACAAAATAGAAATAATGATAATTTTATTTGTTTAAATTTAAACACAAACAAATTCATAGAAAATTAGTATTTTAGTGGGGATAATGTACATAATGAAGGTTTATTTTATGCAATTAAAATTTATAATAAATATTTATTTTAATATATAAATTATATTTTAATTAAAATTTATAATAAATAAATATTTTTAACGCGTACTTTATATTTTAGATTTAAGATAAAAGGTTATTTTTAATTATTGATAAATTCTTTTAAAATATTAAAATTTATTTCAGAAATAAAGATAAAAAAGGATAGCTTGAAATAGATTAAAAAAAGCCTAAGAAAAATTCTGAAAAACGCTACCATATTATACAATATTTGATGTGTACTAGATGATTTTTTAGATAATATATACGTTATCTTATTTTGTATTTGAGGTGTATCAGACATAGACAATATTATGATTTAAGTTTTGATGGTTTAATGGTGGTTGACCTATGATAGAATAGGTAGTGAATAAATAATATTACTATAAGAAATTTATATTAAGTAATATATTAATATTAAAAAATAAAACAAAATATAATCTCGTTAAGTAATTTATTTTTTTAAGTTTCAATTATTAATTAAAAAATCTACTATTAATTAAGTAATTATAAATATTATTAATTGCATAATTAAATTTTAAATTATTAAGTAATTTTTTTTAGTATTTGCAAATTTGTAAAATTATAATGTTAATATTCTTTAAGGGTTCAAGTTAACTCACAATGCATGGGAACAAACAAGCTTTTGATATTTACACTTTCCTAATTAATAATTACACCTCATCTTTCTTCATATATTTTTTATTATCGAAATATCATATATATATATATATATATATATATATATATATATATATATATATATATATATATATATATATAAATTCTATTTTTACCTCATCTTCATTATTATCTTATCCCCTGATTTTGCTTATGCTACCAAAAAATTATTAATCCTAATTTTTACTCATTTTTCATTCTTTAAAACATATTTTTTACACCCATCTTCATTACTCTTTAAATCATATTTGTGCACTTCCATCTTCATTGTTCTTTTTCATTATCATTTGTAATAATTACTTTCAAAATCTTATTATGATATTCAATAGAAGTCATATATTGTTTTACAAATCTTTCTTGAGTTAGTTGTCTTGTAACAAGAATTGAGACAAAATAAGATAAGAGACAGGGTAGAAGAAGAATTTTAGCACAAAACAATAAAAAATTATATTAATGGTGCTAACATGAATAAAATGATTGAAATAAGAAATAGAAAAAAAAAAATGACATAGACAAGAAAAGGAAAGGAAGGCACCACACTCTAATAAGTCAAGCAAGAAATCACTACAAAGGTATGAAAAACTTTGATAAAATTCAAAATAAGGTTCTAATCTAGGAACCAAAAAATCAATCACTACTCTACTCACACTCACAATGAAATAAACCTCAAATATTATTCAACTCCCAAAATGATAGGAACTACATTCTTATAGAAATCCTGGGCTCGAAACTTAGCATCAAATCAATCCATTTATTACTAATAAAATTGGTCCAAAAACAAATAAACAAAATGAAACAAATATTAGGTTCTAAGCCCATGTTGGTGCATTATTTGGCGGTCAATTTTCATGTGCACCATCATGGACTCTCTTCTTCCATTTTAGGCTTGAACATAATGTGTTGATAAGCTCTAAATTTTTCTTTTAACTCTTTACTCATTCTCTTATTGGTATTTACACCCTAATCATAATAATGAGGTCGTCCCTCTAAGCTCTTTATTTAACAATTTCTTTTAGCCCAATTAAAAGCTTCTTCCTCTTAGATCTTTCTTCTCTTCTTGGAGGCTTTTCTTGATAGGCATGACAAAATAGAAAATCAAACAGGTGGGTATCCATTCAATCTCGTCCCAATTTTAATGGAAAAAACCTACTTTGATCAAGTTTGGGTTTTACTCAACTTAGGAAAGTGGGATGAGTTTGGGTTATTCCGTGCCTCATATCCACCCTATTATGCATATATTTTTAATTATTTATAATATAATTATACATTTATATATAATTCCTTTAATATATATATATATATACATATTATAATTATGTAATTTTTATTTTTATAAACATTTAAATATAGAATAATTATTTTAATAATTAACTATATAATAATATAATTATAATACTAATTAAATAAGAGAGTAAAAAATTATACATTGAAATAAAATTATAATTTAATTCTTAAATATTCTTCTCGTATTGATTCTTTAATAGTTTTTTATAAATATTGGTTGAATTAAAATATAACTAATAATTTAATCTATGATTTATTTAAAATATATATGAACAAATAAATTTTAGAAAAGTGTAACATGAGTTTCACGTGTGATTTTTTAAACCTAATAAAATCAAATAAGAATAGAGTTGAGTTACACTTTTTTGTCTTCATCATTTATAAAATCAAATCCAAATCTATCATGCTTTTTGCGGGGATGGGAAGATCAAATCCGCCTCCCACTTATCTAGTTGTCATACCTATTTTTTGATTTCTATCACTTACTTAGCATGACTATTATATATATTTTATATATTATTACTCATTGTGTTCCATTTTTTATGACGTTTAAGGTTTGGACACAAATATTAAGAAATAAAATTAATATTTTGAATTTCATAAAATATTTTATTTAACTTCCTAATATATTCTTTATTTTTCTAAATAGTTAGACATTTTCCTTATTTATAATACAATAATAACTACTCCCGTACTCCATGGAAAAAAAATGTTTAATGTGTAATTGATTTTTTAATTTTTTTTACTAATTGAAAAATTCATTTGGTTTGATAAAATTTTTTAGTAGCTTCTCATTAAGTTTTAACGTATAAACTAGTCTTTCAACTTTCAGTTAATCTTTCATCTAATTTTATCAAATATAGCAAAAGTAAAATGGATGAAATATATGTTATGTATGAGCAAATAATTTATGCATTGAAAGAGTAAAAAAAAACATTATATTGCCATCCAATAAAAATTATTATTATGATAAATTTATTAATTTTTATAATAACAAATTATTAAAGATATAAGATTATTATATGATTAAAAATAAGAAAAAAGAAGGAAAAGTTGCGGGTAACAATGACACCCTTGGTTAAAAGTATGAACTTTGCTAACACTAATCATAAAAATAAGTGAGAAAAATAATACTGTGAGATTTGAAAAGAAAAATGCTTTCCAGTTTTCACGTATCCAACAGAAGGAGGAGAATAATTAGGGCCGTACAAAAATTATTTGAATAAAAAAAATAAATTAAATTGGTTTTAAATTGTTTTAATTGATTTGATTTTATATTAATCAATTTAAAATTAAAGTGGTTTTAAAAGATTGATTCTGAACTTATTTTTAAGTGATTTTAAACTAATTCTAAAAGTAAGATAAATTTGAAATGATTTTTAAACTATTTATTTTTAATAAAAAATATTAAAGTGAAAATCAATTTGGTTTATCAAACTGGTTTTATAAAAATAATTGGATAAATCGAATTGGTTTTATAAAACAGTATATTTATTTTTCTTTTTTAATTAGTTCAAAAATAAATAAATTCAATTTAGATTCCGTTATAGTCTAATTGAATCCGAACTGATTTTTTTACACCCTAAGAAATAAATAAATAAAAAAATCCCTCGTGTAACATGTTCAGTATTTTTATTTCATTAACCATCCGTAGCTAGCTATTAAATTTAACATTGTCAAAAAAAAAAAGCTATTAAATTTAATATACAAGCTCTCACGGTCAAACACTACTCTGCACCAATCCATGGCATCCATCATCTCTTTCACCCTTAAGACCCTTCTATTCCTCTGCTTCTGTTCCTTTCACTTCCCACTCTCAACTTCATCAGAATCAAATCCTTCATTCCCCAAAGAAGCCCTCCCCAACAAACATGGTTACCTTCCAATAAGCCCCACTTCAACTTCTTCCATTTTCTACGCTTTCTATGAAGCCCAGAACTCAACTTTACCACTCTCACAAACCCCACTTCTCATATGGCTCCAAGGTGGCCCTGGCTGCTCCTCCATGATTGGAAACTTGTACGAACTTGGACCGTGGCGCGTCACGGAATCACTCACCCTTCAACCCAACCCTGGTGCTTGGAATAGAATCTTTGGCCTTCTTTTTCTTGATAGTCCCATTGGAACTGGCTTCAGTGTGGCCTCAACGAGACAAGAAATTCCAACTGATCAAAACGGCGTTGCAAAACACCTTTTTGCTGCTATAACAAGCTTTCTTCAGCTTGATCCTGTTTTCAAGAATCGCCCTATTTATATTACTGGTGAAAGCTATGCTGGGAAGTATGTGCCTGCTATTGGGTATTACATATTGGAGAAAAATGCAAACTTGAAGGTTTCTGAAAGAGTGAATTTGGCTGGTGTGACTATTGGGGATGGCTTAACTGACCCTAAAACTCAAGTGGCTACTCATGCTCTGAATGCTTATTATGTTGGATTGATCAATGAGAGGCAAAAGCATGAGTTGGAGAACGCTCAATTGGAAGCGGTTCGGTTGACTCAAATGAGGAATTGGAGTGAAGCAACTGATGCAAGAAACAAAGTCTTGAGAATGTTGCAAAACATGACAGGGTTGGCTACTTTGTATGACTATACAAGGAAGGCTCCTTATGAGGATGATTTGGTTGAAAAATTCTTGAACATTGCTGAGGTGAAGAAGGCCTTGGGGGTGAATGAATCGTTTGTGTATGAGATATGCAGCGATGTTGTTGGGGCTGCATTGCATGCTGATGTGATGAAGAGTGTGAAATATATGGTGGATTACTTGGTGAGAAGGAGCAAGGTGTTGTTATATCAAGGGCAACATGATTTGAGGGATGGTGTGGTTCAAACAGAGGTTTGGGTGAAGACAATGAAGTGGGAAGGGATTGTGGAGTTTGTGAATGCTGAAAGGAAGATATGGACAGTTAATGGAGAGCTTGCAGGGTATGTTCAAAATTGGAAGTCTCTCACCAATGTTGTGGTTTTGGGTGCTGGGCATCTTTTGCCTACTGATCAACCTCTTAATTCTCAAGCAATGATAGAAGATTGGGTTTTGGAAAGGGGAGTGTTTGAAAATGCGCATAAGAGACATGTATCAAGTGAGTCTGTATTTGTTTTGTAAGGCCGAGATTAATCATTGGTTAAATGAAATTTGTTAGTGTAAAGCTGTATTCATGGTTAAGGAATCGATGTGAAACTTGTATTGTTAAGCACTTTGTGAGCAGGTTTAATTTTTTTCTTTCGCAAATTTGATTTTATTATACATGATAAGGAATTTTTTTTTTTTCTGAAGTTGAATGAAATATATAAGGAAAAGCCACCATAGCTAGCTCCCTAGAAACTTATATACACTCACAAATCTTAACAGGCGTTGTGGCATATATTGCAGCAGAAAATGAATCCACAATAGTCACAGAGATATTCATGACTAAAAATATGTAAAGAGTGATCAAGTTACTCAAGAGTAACTTTCAAAGAGTTACTCCTCATTCTCATCATTCATTTCCTTGAAATCGAATAATTAAGATTAGCTACCTATTATAATCATTAGATCTCTAGAAAATAAATGGTGAGAATGGAAAATAACTTTAAAAGAGTTACTCTTAGAATAACTTGATCTCTCTTCCTCTCTCTGTCTACAGACTTCTAAAAAGTTCAAAAAAAGCTCTCAATTCCCTTGCATGCTTCACAGTTTGCCAATTTCATGTACAACATATATAGCTAAACTAGGTCCTAATGGCAAGATTGTGTAACTTTTCTAACAACCTGGGTTCCAAATGCAATTTTGAATCTGCAACTACACAGATGTCATAGATGAGTGTAGGAGAGTCAATATATTCCACATTTCGGTGCAAGTTAAATCTATTAATTAGATCATGTATCAACTACTCTAAATTTGAAATTTAACTTACTTTGATTAAATATATATGTAGTTGGTGTAAGGGAATCTTTAGTTTGCCAATTATATAAGAAACTCATTATATATAGGAAAATATTAAGCGGATATGTTAGATTTGGCTTCTCTAAAGTGAAGAGGAGTGGGAAAGAAATATAAGAGAAAATAAAGAAAAAATAAATAAATGTGTTAAAGTGATATGATTAATAAGAAGAAAAGGATACAGGAAAACAAAGGATGTTAATAAGTGTTTGCACTCTTGAGATCTATATAAGAAAATAAATATATTCCTCTTATAAGTATTACAATCGCCTCTCAATTTGCAACATGATGGAGCAGTGCTCCATGCTCCAGTACGGAATTCCATCTTCACTTTGACAAAATGAAAAGATGAGTCCTTTCTAAGGTGTGAATCTTGCACCTGAGAGTTTTGGGTTTGCTGAGAATGTTTTGTTCGAGGGGAGCAGAGGAGCGTGTGGTACTGGTATATGTGCTGTTAAAGTGTGAAGCATGTGAGGTAAAGGAACTAAGGATTAAGGAAAGATCTTTTTAACAATTTTTAAAAATTTATAATCTAAATCATTAAATTAATTAATAATATATCTAATGGTAAATAAATGTGATCATTGGTTACCTGTGATTCTCTAGGGAGATGGATCATTGGTTACACAGGTTCTTCTGGAACTTCTACTTCTCTTCATGCAGAATTATTCGGCATTCTTAAAGGCTTAAAACTGCTTGGCATCATGACATTCATAAGATTATTTGTGAATCCGACTCTCAAATGGCTATTGATCTCGTTTTGAAGAATGATAATCCTTATCATCTTTACAGTGGTTTGATCATCAAGATTCACCATTTAATAACTTTGGCTTGGGAGCTCTCTTTTCAACATGTCTACCGAGAAGGAAACTTCACTGCAGATTGGCTTGCAAAACAAGACTCGGCCTCAACCCATGATTTGCAGCTTTTACATCATTGTCCAGCAGCTTTGTTTAATATTTTCTCAGCCGATGTAATGGGATTCTCATCCTTGAGGTCCTAGAGTTGTTTCTGTTTGCTTTCTCTTGTTTTGTTTCCCCCATCATCAGAAAAATGTGATCCACTATGCATCTATCAAGGTGCTTCATGTTAAATTGCGGGGACAGTGGATCACACTGGTCAAGGTCCCCGCAATTTAACAACTGCAACTATCTGGATCTATGACCACCGCATTCTACTTGGATCTTCTTTTTCTGGGTTTGTCCTGTGTTGACTTTTGGATTGGCACTTCACTTCTTTGATGCATGGTAAAGTTCAAGTAACTTTCTAAGTTGACATGATGAAATCTGCAATCAGTCAATCATAGGTTAATTAAGCAAAAAAAAAAACTAGCAAACACAAGGAAGGTAATTCCCCCTGGGGAATTCAGGATGCTGTGGACTTCATTGTGTCTTCTAGTGGTTCTTAAAATACATTTTTTTGGTGAATTAAAAAGGCTAAAAGCCTAGAACCCTCTGGGGAAACTAACGTGAGCAATATGAGCTCTCAACACATTGACAGTACACCTAGGGGGAAATTAAAAACTTGAAACGGAACCAAAGCTATAACAACTTGCTTCGCAACTTGATTAGCTTCTCGAAGAATATGGCTCCAAGTAACATCACCCTCATAGGAATGGACTGCATGAATCTCCTTTACATGGTTGAAATAAGGGTGAAGCATGCAACAACCTTTTGTCACCAGATTAATAGCCACAGGAGAGTCCGAATCTACTCTAATCCTCCTATACCCTCTCGACCAAGCAAGCTTAATGCCAAGAAGAATAGCTCTGAATTGTTACACAACATATGTAGAGTCTCTGGATACATTTTCCTGCAGCATGTTTTTAAACAAACCCCTCTCCAAAACCCAATCTTCTATCATTGCTAGAGAATTAACATGCTGATCAGCAGGCAAAGATGCCCAGCTCCCAAAACACTACATTGGTTAGAGACTTCCAATTTTGTACGTACCCTGCAAGCTCTCCATTAACCTTCCATATCTTCCTTTCAGCATTCAGAAACTCCACAATCCCTTCCCATTTCATTGTCTTCAACAAGCCTCTACTTGCATCACATGATCACACCAATCCTCAAATCAAGTTGCCCTTGATATCACAACACCTTGCTCCTTCTCACCAAGTAATCCACCATATATTTCACACTCTTCATCACATCAGCATGCAATGTAGCCCCAACAATATCGCTGCATATCTCATACACAAACAATTCATTCACCCCCAAGGCCTTCTTCACCTCAGCAATGTTCAAGAATTTTCAACCAAATCATCCTCATAAGGAACCTTCGTTGTATAGTCATACAAAGTAGCCAACCCTGTCATGTTTTGCAACATTCTCAAGACTTTGTTTCTTGCATCAGTTGCTTCACTCCAATTCCTCATTTGAGTCAACTCATGCTTTTGCCTCTCATTGATCAATCCAACATAATAAGCATTCAGAGCATGAGTAGCCACTTGAGTTTCAGGGTCAGTTAAACCATCCCCAATAGCCACACCAGCCAAATTCACTCTTTCAGAAACCTTCAAGTTTGCATTTTTCTCCAATATGTAATACCCAATAGCAGGCACATACTTCCCAGCATAGCTTTCACCAGTAATATAAATAGGGCTATTCTTGAAAACAGGATCAAGCTGAAGAAAGCTTGTTGTAGCAGCAAAAAGATGTTTTGCAACGGTGTTTTGATCCTTTGGGATCTCTTGTGGGGTTGAGGCCACACTGAAGCCAGTTCCAATGGGACTATCATGAAAAAGAAGACCAAAGATTCTATTCCAAGTGCCAGGGTTGGGTTGAATGGTGAGTGATTCAGTGACACGCCAGGGTCCAAGTTCGTACAAGTTTCCAATCATGGAGGAGCAGCCAGGGCCACCTTGGAGCCATATGAGAAGTGTGGCTTGGGAAAGAGGTAAAGTTGAGTTTTGGGCTTCATAGAAAGCGTAGAAAATTGAAGAAGTGGAAGTGGGGCTGATTGGAAGGTAACCATGTTTGGCGGGGAAGGCTTCTTTGGGGAATGAATGGGTTGGTTCTGATGAAGTTGAGAGTGGCAAATGGAAGAAACAGAAGCAGAGGAATAGAAGGGTCTTAAGGGTGAACCTGAAAGAGGTTGTTAACCCCTTGGAAGGGAAGGGAGGTCTTTGCGTGTGAGCGTGCATTGTTTAGATCAGTGTTTGACCGTTTTAGCTTATTGATAGCAATGGATGGCTAAAAACAAGTTACAGCCAGGGGTTTTTTATTTTTATTTTTTGGATAAATAATCAAATTCCTAATATCTGAAGTGCTAACAATTGATTAATGAAAAATTCAAATTTAGTTACATGAAAGATGATAAATATTCACTTCATTAAATCTGTGATATAATTTTATCATTAAATTGTAATGTTCAAGAATTATGATAGTAAGTTATATTTTTTTATGATCAATTTGATATTAAATTACAAACTTTAAAGACTAATTTTTCATTAAATTATGCGTATAGTGGGCCATGAACGTACAATCTAAGAGTCTAAGACCCTAACTATTAATAATGGGCCATTCAATTTAACGGCTGCAAGAAACTATCCAAAACCTGCTCCTTGGATCTTCTGTTCTGGAGTTGTACTGTGTTGACTTTTGGTCTAGTAATGTTCTAGCTTGAGATGATGAGATCTACAATCACTCAATCACAGGTTAACTAAGCAAAAATAACTAGGAAACACAAGGTAGTTCACCCTGCATAATCCAAAATGCTGTTGAGTTCATTTTGTGTCACATGGCCATATTTGTGGTGTTGGGATTCCACCAACTTGCATCCAATTCTAACCATTCTAGTCACACTGATCAGTGTGCTATGCTTGCTAAGATGGTTCAAGAATTCAAGCAATGAAGCCACCTTTTCATCTCCTTTGCCTCCAGTTCCACTAGGCTTGCCACTTCTTGGGTACCTTCCCTTCCTAGGAACCAATCCCCACCTCAAATTTCACAAGCTTGCACAAGTTTATGGTCCTATCTACAAGCTCATGTTGGGAACAAAAACATTAATTCATTGTGGTTAGCTCACCCTCTCTGGTGAAAGAGATAGTGTGTGACCAAGACACCGTGTTCACCAACCGTGACCCTCCCATCTCTGTTGATAGCGTCTTTGCCTCATGGTCTGCGGTGGAAGAAGGCTTGCAAGATATTGGTGCGTGAGATGCTCAGCAACACCAACATCAGTAACTCTTTCTCCCATAGAAAGGTGGAGGTTATGAAATCAATTAAAGATGTTTATGAGAAGAAAATAGGGTGTAAAATAAGTGTTGGTGAATTGGCCTTTCTAACAGCTACAAATGCAATAAGGAGTATGATTTGGGGTGAGACTTTGCAAGGAGAAGGGGATGCTATTGGGGCTAAGTTTAGAGAATTTGTGTCAGAACTTATGGTGTTACTAGGGAAGCCGAATATTTCGGATCTTTACCCCGTGCTAGCCTGCTTAGATTTGCAAGGAATTGAGAGAAGAACAAGAAATGTCTCCCACGGGATTGATAGGCTCTTTGATTCTGCCATCGAAAAGCGAATGAATGTGACAGGGAAGGGAGAAAGTAAGTCAAAGAAGAAAGATGTCCTGCAATATCTGTTGGAGCTTACCAAGAGTGATAGTGATTCAGCATCAATGACCATGAGCGAGATCAAGGTCATCTCATAGTATGTTTCCTACTTCAACCTCTGTAAATTGTTCAAAATTATCAATCGGGTCATAATTATCATAAATCTCATATAGGGTTTTAAATTGTGGTTTCATCACTATCCTTGATATTGCAAAAAACTAAAGATAAATGCAACCACAATTGCAATCATAATACGATTGTGGAGATCCCAAAAATCTTCGACCAAAATAGCAGTCCTAGTGTAAAACCTTGATTTCATCTTTGGGGGATTTGGATATCCTTAGATTCCTTAGTCGAGTAAATTTTCAATGCCAAGTTTCTCTTAGATTGAATTTCCCTCTGCAAACTACTTATTTCATCACTTATCATGCAAGCTCACAAAGAGCATCCAAATCCCATTTTCAGTCATTTGAATACATAAATTGCCACTTATACTGGTGAGACCTGAAAATAAAATATTATAATAGATTGTGATAATTCTTTAAAGCATTCAGTTGTATAATATAAAGAAAAGTACGATGATAGTAGGAAACATACTATATAAATTAATCTAGAAACTCAATTGAAAAAGTAGGTAATTGAGAAATAAATTCCTACCCACATGCCACTTTTATATGAACACAATCATGGTAACAGGAGGCAGGGACAATTGAGGGTATATCAGCATTCAGCAAACCCCTTATATGAGCATATAGTTAGTTAAGTAAAATTTCGTACTGGACCTTGTGACACCAATCCAAGTATGTGAAATTATAGCCTTGTTTATATATATAGGATATAGTGCTGAGTGGAACCGAGACCACATCAACAACATTAGAATGGGTGGTAGCAAGGTTGCTGCAGCATCCTGAGGCAATGAAGAGAGTTCAAGAGGAGTTGGATGAGGTAGTAGGATTGGACAATTGTATTGAATTAGAATCCCAGTTGTCCAAATTATAGTGCTTAGAAGCTGTCATAAAGGAAACACTTTGTTTGCATCCTCCTCTCCCCTTTCTGATACCCCGTGGCCCGAGTCAAACTAGCACTGTTGGTGGATACACCATTCCAAAGGGTGCACAAGTAATATTAAATGTGTGGACTATACACAGGGACCCTGACATTTGGAAAGATGCATTGGAATTTCGACCGGAGAGGTTTCTGAGTGATGCTGGCAAGTTGGACTACTCGGGGGTCAACAAATTTGAGTATATTCCTTTTGGTTCCGGAAGAAGAATCTGTGCAGGGCTACCTCTTGCTGAGAAGATGATGATGTTTATGCTAGCTTCCTTCTTGCATTCTTTTGAGTGGAGATTACCTAGTGGTGAAATTCTTGAATTTTCAGGCAAATTTGGTGCTGTTGTCAAGAAAATGAAATCATTAATTGTTATTCCAAAGCCTAGACTATCTAAACCAGAACTCTATCAATGATGTTACATAAGTGAAATGCATGCTTATTATTATAGAAGTTGTAATTTGCTGAGTTATGTTATTTGTATAAGAATTTTGAATATCAGCATCTCATTTTTTTACTGTCACCCCTTGTGTATATATTTTCTCTCTTCTACCACATCACAAGACTAGCTCAGTGGAAACACCATACTGTGTCTCCTACGATGTCCCAAAAAAATTCTTCAAACAACATTTTTTACTTGTTATTAAGTTGTTTTTATACAAACTTTCCACACTGTTTTTTTATAATTCACTTTTTATCGTTTCTTTCAAGTGTGTCGCCGGTTTTATTTCAGACTTTTCTTTGTTCTACTTGTAGAAAAATGTTGTATAAGAATATCGCCAAAACTAAAAAGGATTTTTCTGACATTCTTCTATTCTACGGAAGCTGCAGTAGTAGCTTGACTACGAGAAACGTGCAAAAAGTTTCTAAGTTTTTTTTCATCTGAAAAAACAACTCGATAAGAATAGCAAGTTGAAATAGAAATGATAAAATCAAAGTAAATTCTAGATTCTATATATTAGTAGTAGTTAGTAGAACTTTGAAAGGTTTGTTACTTCACTTATCAGTTATCACTTATCCATTGTTAGCATGTTGTGAACTAGATCAAAAGGCTTATTTCTTAACAAGTTAATATCCTATCATGTCATAACACTCACCAGTATGATCATACAAAAAAAACAAATAGTCATGAAATACAAGCGAAGCAATAAAATTGTTGAGGCTGCATTGCTTCGGGATGTGATGGACAATGTGAAATATATGATGGAGCATTTGGTTGTGAGGGGACACTCACTTACAATGGAATTTCAGGGTAGATGATTGGATCAACATGAGAAATCCCAATAAATCTGAGCCTCTCCAAATTAACAGTACTTGTGAAAGCTATGCCATGAAGCACATCCCATCAATTGGGCATCACAATTTTTATTTTCCTATTTTAAAAAATTAAGTATCATGTTTCAAAAGCCAACTTGAAGCACATTCCATCAATTGGGCATCACAATTTTTATTTTCCTATTTTAAAAAATTAAGTATCATGTTTCAAAAGCCAACTTGAAGTAATAGCATCTGAGTTAACGATCAAAATTTCACCTCAAGCACTAACATTGGCAAACATATGGTCCAAATAGACTGATTTTGATTTTTGAGGAGAGTGATTTTGATTTCTGAGGAGAGTCACAGGGTATCTATTGTCAAAGCTACCCAGATACCCTTTGGTTTAAGTCATTGTCCAGATAAATTTTAAGATAATCAGCAGAATATCCTTACACTTCATTAGAAAATTTAACAAAAGAAACACATTTTTAAAATTCACTTAATACCAATAAATAACTTAGGGTTTAACTCAAAAATAAAATCGTTGGGGGTTGTATGGTAATTGTAATGGCGTTTGGAGGCGGATTTGTGGAGAAAAGTAGTGGGAAAGAAAGGAAGAGTGAAATTGGGCAAAGGAAGGCAAGGCCATTCCCAGGACCAAAATCTCAAATCCAAAAACCTCCCACAAAGCACAAAATCCGTACTATGATGCCATATATTTTTATGTGAAGGGCTTGAATGGCAGGGCACCCTGTAGAGCACCTACAGGTTTTTCAGAGCCATAGTTAAACACTGCTCTCCCCTATATGCCTCAGCCCTCATCATCATCAACAAGTAAACACACACACACACAAATATGAAAATTTTATGTAACTACAAAAATTATGCAAGGTGGCTAAAAAGGGGGAATGAAAACCCTAGAGAGAATCACCAGTGGCTGCTTCTTGCATTGCATTAGGGCAGTGAAGGAGCAAAATTTATTTATTTATAGGTATGACGGCCGGCTGAAAAAAAAGAGGGGGAGGACTGTCTCATGTTGGGCTTGAACCAAAGTATAAGCTGAGGCCCAAGTTCACTAAGTGATGATTAATTTGTATTTTATAACTTATAATAGTAATTTTTATATTATTTAAATTTTTAATTATTAATTTTTCAGTTCAAATTTAAATATATTTCATGTTAAAATGTCATTTTCATCTTCTTACTTTTTAAATTTATGATTTTAATCTTCTTATTTTTTAATTGAAATATTTAGTCCTTCACTTTTACCAAATTTGTAATTTTAATTGAGATATTTTATCTCACACTTTTTAAAAATCTTTGATTTTAGTTTCTTGGTTAATTTTAGACTTATTGATCGTGTATTTTTTAGTTTTTTTAATAAATTAAGTTTATTAGTAATTAAATAAATTTTAAAAAATATTTTTTATGTGTATAATAAACAAATAGTTGTTTGTCAATATTTACATAATACCAAAATTAAAGTTTAAAATTGGTCATAGGGATTAAAATTCCAGAGTTTTTGAAAGTGGAAGACTAAATATTTTAATTCAAACATAAGAAATTAAAATCACGAACTTTTTAAAAGTAAGAAATAAAATGTCTCTATTAAAAATTAGGAGAACTAAAAGCACATATTTAAGAAAATAAGGAGACAAAAATTATATTTTAACCTATATTTTATATACACATTATCCAAACAATTATTATTACTAAGAATGTTCCTTAGGTAGGACCTCCTTTACTTTAGTGATTTCTTGCATGTTTCTTTTTTACTTTCATTTTTTTAAAAAAAAAGAAGTTATTTTTGTGCATTTTATTAGAAATGTATTGGACAATAAATTAAGATCCTATTAGAAATAGAATAAAAAAAGATACCATATTAATTTACATTATCTATATATCTATTATATAAAATTTTAAAATATAATAAATATATATTTAAATAATCTAATTTATATGATTTTTATATATTGTAATTGATTTAAGATTCAATAAGAAATAAAATAAAGTAAATATAAAATCTACATTGAACTATTTGGAGGAAATAAATATTTAAGTGTCGTGTGGCATCATCCCAGTTAAAAAAAATATTATTTTATATAATATATATAATACAGATAGATAAATAATATATAATACAATATATATAGTGAGAGAACATATCATATGAAATATCATATGAGATAAATGTATTTTATATAAGAATAAAATGATTAAATTTGGATCATATAATAAATATATATATATATATATATAGTAGATATATGATTTTTATTGTGATAATTAATAATAATTTCTAAATAATTTGTGATATTTCTTTTATTTTGTAATCAAAATGTATATATTATTTTTCATATTATAAAAAAAAGTACCAGTATTATTAAAAATTAATGTTAAATATGAAATCATGTACAAATTATTATTATTATAATAAAAAATATTGATAATGTTTTTTATAATAATACCAAATAGAAGCAGAAAAAAATATGTTTTTTAGCTATTAATAAAAATAAAGATTATTTTTATTATAATATAACATAATAATTACATAAATTCACTAGATTGTAAATTATGATAATAGATTAAAAATAAAAAATAAAAATAATCTAATCGAACAAAGATTGAAATGACATCCAGCGCACCCCTAGTACCCGTGAACCACTTGATTTGCCTTATTTTTATGTCCTACTTATAAATCTGAGTTACGCTGCAGAATAATGAACCACCCTACAATGAAGAGAGTCAATGGTAATGGCAAAGGAGTGCATTCACAAAGGAGAGAAGATACTCCGCAATCGCAAAGGTGTAAAGGGAAGGAATAAGAGCGTGGTTCTGCCACTGGAACTGATAACTGAAATCTTTTTGAGGTTGCCACTGAAGTCACTCATCCGTTTCAAATGCGTTTGCAAGTCATGACTTTCACTCATCTCTGATTCCCACTTCGCAAAATCACATTTTGAACTATCCTCCACATAGAGACTTGTGTTGTTAGAAGATGCGTGTTGGTAAATATTTGTGTTTTAATTTAAAATTTATAAATATATATTAATTATATTAATTTTATTTTATAAAATAAAATATTTATTTTAATTTTTTTTAAGATTTTATTTTAATGAGTTAACTAATTTGTTATGTTTGTTTTAACAATTGTAGGTTGATGTCTAACTGTCATATTTCCAATCGATCATATTTGTTGTTGTAAAAATGTCTATATATATTTCTTTTCTCATTTTTAAAATAAGGCACAAGTAGACAGTCTCGTTTCTTTCTCCCAAATTTTTTTTCTCTTTCTTTTCCTATAAAAAAACTTATTTTTGTGAGAGCAAGAACATTTGTATTCAGAAGGTTCGGGATCCTTTCGTTGCACACGATCGGAACCAACGGGTTGTCGTATCTTGGGAGAGGAGCGCAATCAAATTTTCCTACCAATGTAGTGAGGAGTTTTCTCTCTAAGGATAGCGTTTACGCGCTTCAACCCAGACTATTTAATTTTTTCCCTTGATTTAATTTTTCCTTGGACTTATTGTATGTTTTAATGCATTATTCATGTGTTGTCAATTAAATTTATTTTGCTACTGTTATTTTGTTATTTAATTCAAGATTGTGGATCTTCTTCTTATTTTTTTCTTTCATTTTTTATTTTATTTTTCTAACAGCATATGGATCCGTACATTTCAATGCATCCCTCTGCGAGTTTGAGCTTCTTTTGTATTAAAGCTTGATTTTCTGCAGCCCAAGTTTTTCTTTCTGCCCAACATTTCATTGAAATCCTAGGTTCGTGTCGGGGTTTTATACTTTGGAAAGCTCGTGAAAGTCTCTGGGTGTGGAATCCATCCACACAGGTGCCCACAAAGCAATATCTTCCTCACGTATTTCTCAAAGGACTTTCAACTTTTACGTATTTCTCTAGGGTTTTTTGGGTATCACCAATCAACCGATGACTACTTGGTGGTTCAAGTATCCTATGACATAAATGGAGGTAATTTTTCTCGCTCAGAGACAATAAATGGAGACAAATTAAGGGCATTGATTTCCCTTTTATGAACACCACACGTGCTATCCAGGTCGGGTCACTCTTGAACGATGTTTTCCATTGGGTGGCTTTTAGCTATGCAGGAAATGTTAATGTCACATTTTATTTAGTAGAGATAATTTTTCAAAGGTACCTTTGTCGGCTGATTCTGAGTGTGACTTTCATTTTTGTGATTGGGGGTGTTTATAGAATTTCTTAGCCTGTGTGTCATGGAGTGTGAGCATCCAGTAGAAATACGGATCATGAAAGAATACAAAGTGCAATAGTCACGGACTAAGATTGTTCAAGTGTTTGCTGACGACATTCTTATTGAGTGCTTTAACCTACTTTGCTTAACAAGAAGTGGTGACATTGTTGGGATGGATGGCCGCAATGGATTGGTGAAATGTAACGACGAGGGACAGCTGCTGGAGCATCAATCGTACTGTTGTGGTTCATTTGGACCCTAGGTGGTCGTGTACACAATCTCTATTTTCACTCCCTTGTGGCAGTGAGCTAGATTTAGAAGATGACTAACAATAGTGAACGAGAATAATTAGGTTGTGAAATGTTTTCTAAAACCTTTACTATTTTCTTGATATTCATTTTTTTTAAATTCATTTTGATCATTTATGTTTTTAGATTGATTCAGAATAATTGTTTTGACCATAGTTTTCACGTTAAAGAAATTCAACTCTAATGTTTTTTTTACTGTTTAAAACTGCTAATAATTGCTTTTAATTTGTAATAAGTACAAACAATTTTCTGGCCATTTAGATTGTCAGAAATTGACCCAATTATGAAAATTTTATGGTGCTCATAAAGAATCAAATGCTATGGTGTTAAAGAACCCATATCTGCACAAGGAGAAAACTACGACCAGAACCGCCAATTTTGCTCTCCATGCCGCCCACCCAAAACATCCTCACTATTGCGCTCAACAACATCGGTGTTGTCCTTAGCGACTACTCGTCATTGGCTCCTCCGCTCATCGACATCAAACTTCCTTAGAGTTCTCCTGGTGTCGCTCGCGCACTTCATCCCCATGGTTGTTAGCGTCATGAATTACCACCGTTGCGCACTTCATCTCTCTGCTCCCTTCACCATCGCTGAAGAGGAAGAGGAAGAAACCCCACTCCAAACCCTTTTCGGGTTTGGATTTGAAGCATGCGGGAAAAAAACGGGTTGATTCATTCGTCAATTTACAAGAGAAGGAGGAATCTAAATAAATAAATAAATTTATATTTTCTGATAACTTTTAACTGTTAATATTTTTATTTCATTAAGATGTTAAATTTATAGGATTATTATGATATTTTTTAAAATATAAAAAATTAAAAAAAAAATTAATAAATAAAAGAACAATTGAAAAAAAAATAAAAACAAATGACCAAATAAGTCATTTTACTTTCTATCAATATAAAATCAGACTTTTACTCCATGTATTGGCATGAATATATTGATAGAAACCTGGGGTTGAAAGATGTAAATGGGTCAGTGGGGGATCAATTATTGGGCCAAGGTCCAATTAAACCATGTTCTAGAAGGGGGGCTAGGTAGTGACCGGGGGTGAATATTATTGTGGGTAGTGGGTGAGAGTGTATTCAAGCATTTCTCTGATAGGAGAAATCCTGATTTCTCTAGTAATCTTTCTAATTCAATAATACTAATAATTATTTCCATATTTTTCATACTGTTCTGCATATAATTCTGCATTTTTGATTTAGTGTTATATCATTTACTCCATTTATTGGCATGAATATGAAGTAGCCAAGCATTGCACCAGAAAGGCACGAGTTACTCTACCTATTTTTTGCAGGCTAAAATGCTCACTGAAGTTATAGCCCGTTCCAGATTACTGGAACGGTTCAAAATGCCTCATCAACTTCAGTTTTTTTTTACTTGCTTTAGGCATGAATCATGATAGTCTGAGTCTTAGTAACTTCATTAATTAGTATGTTGATAAATAATCATTTGACTTTATTACAAAGAGCAAATGAACCATGATAAGCCAACATCTTGTTAACTTCCTGAATAACCAAGGCAATGAATTGTCTTTTGTTATATAGTACTGTGGCTGGCAGGAGAGAAGTAGCTAGTTATTTATAAGGAAAGTAATTTTCAATCTATCACTTTGTCACAGGAACACATTAGTGTATATGGAGAAGGAAATGAAAGAAGTTTGACATGAAAGCATGACACTGCCAAGTGCCAACATTAACACAATTTCTTGGGTATGCTTAAAAATTGTGAATGCCAACTCTAATGAACCTTGCAAAGAAGTGAAAAACTTATCTCCTTGTGTGAAGGATACTAATAAAAAATTTGTTTAAGAAATAAGAAAAGATCACTTTAATCCAAAACTTCAAATTCAGGTTTATGGATCTTTTTCTCACCTTATATGGATGGTGTTTAACTTTTTCACTTCTATCTGATATCAGACTTCACCTCACACTTGTAATCCCACCCTCTTGAAGAGTGAAATCGTTAATCCTCGTCATTTTAATACACCCATATCGGTTAGTTCTTATATTGATTTGAGCCGGTTTTGATTAACTACTTCACTTTAAATGACAATCACAGGGTCCTGGCCACGGAATGAGGAAGGAGAATTTTCTCATGCTTGCAATTGTTCGTTTGAAGGCCCTGAAAATCTGAAACAAAATAGATTCCATGATGATAATTAGTTGTTTATGTTTTTCACTTTCTCTTATAAAAAAAAACAAAGTTCAATTTGTATTCTTATTGAAACTTTGATCACTCTGATTTTGGAAGATGTGTGACTGGATTTAGATGTCTACTTTATGTAATGTTATTATTACTTTAGCCATTGGCCTGTCACCTTTATAGGCAGTTTTGATTGGTAGATCAAACATTACGAATTGTCTCAAATTAGATGTACAAAATAGAGACATCGCTGACACTTTGCCATTATATATGTACATTAATTAGACAAAGGTTTTGAAGCTGCAAAACCCATAATTCGAGCCTTAAAAAGTAAAGTTGTTTCAGCTGTGTGAAGGGTATGAATTTTCAATATTCAGATTATTTTTTCCTTAATTTGCATATTTTTTTTGTTTAGTGAATGTCTCTTAGCATCTTCTAAGGTAAAAAAAAAAAAAAAAGGCTACATGGAGAAAAACAAACAAGGAGAGAAACTAAGGACCTTGGCGAATAAAACCTACAAATTTTCGACAGGGTTGATAAAGGTGGTCTAGTGAAGATGCTGCACTTTGAAATGATTCGTCCAGTCCCGATTCATTGTTGAGGGTTGGTTGCCTAGTAGAATATCCAGTCAATATCTTTTAATTAGATTTTAAATCAGTGCGATGTTTGGATTTGTTTAAAATATAATTTTGTAATGTTTTATTTATTATTTTTTAAAATATTATATGTACATACATATAAATAAAATTATTAATTTTTAAAATATAATTGCATTAAAATTGGGGAAGATTTTTAATTATATTTTATATGAATAAATTATATCTTAAAAATTTAAGGTTTTTGAAATTTATTATGATTTTTCTCTAATAATACTAGCAATACAATACTTATATAAAAAATATAATTTTTTAAATATAAATATAATAAATACGAATGAATAATATATAATTATCCAAATTTGAGTGTTAGTTTTGCTATTGTTGATATTATGTTAACATCCACTTAATTTTTGTATGTTTAAAATTTAAATTATTTTAAACTTTCTTGTAAAAATAAAATATTCATCATGTTTACTACTACTAATGTCTTTTAGTTTGTTGTTATTAAAAAAATATTATTATTATTATTATTATTATTCATTACTTTTTTAATTAAAAAATTAATGGAATAATTTAACTATATAAAATTCATTAAATTATTTTAAGTGTAATTATATATATATATATATATATATATATAAAGAGAATTAATGAATAAGGATAAAGTTGTAACAATAATAGGTTATTTTATATTCTGTTAAACAAAAAATGTTATAAGTGGAAGATATAAAGTATGAATTAGATTTTTTTTATATTATCAATATTATACATTAACATGTAGTTTTTTCACTTTTCTCTATTCAACTATTTTTTTAAAGGCAAAATTATATTATTAATAATATAACTGGTGAATAACACAAATTGTGTCAATAAGCAAGCTAAAATTGCAACCACAACATCAAAATCCTATTGCATAAAATATACAACTCAATACATGTGGTACAAAACTTCTTCAATATCAAATATTCATATCTTCTCTCAACATAATAAGATGAATAATATAGTATGACATTGATATTTTAATCCACCCTTCATGTGACAACAACAATGATATCAACTTACAATATAATTCTTGAAAGATTGTCTCCTATGTCATTCGCTCCCTTGCTGTACTTTTGGTTATCCACTAATAGCTTTCATGGTTTGCTCCCCACTGTCTAATATGTGACATAACAACAATTTTATCTCTTTTATGTTAGCGAATACAAAAAACTGCATTTGTTTGCTAGAATATTTCATTCCTTTGTTCAACTATGAAATCAGAAATAATATGTAGTTATAATATCAAATATTAATAGAAATTAAAAATAAACAAAACTAAAATGTCTATCAAAAGAGAAATAGCAAGAGATGATGATAAGAAATAAAAAAAGAAATCAGAAACCAATCAAATTTATGCAGAGAAGGAAAACTACCAATTTAATGTCCAAAGATACAAATGATGATATAATCATTATTAATATCAAATTAATAGATATAAATAATATTAAATGCAGAAAATCTAAATATCATACTACTATTATATGTAACAATTTTTTACAATCAAATTACAGTTTATAAACGGCAATTGTTACTTATAAATATAAGACATGAATTATAAGCTATTAATTGGAGAAATAAATGGAAAAAAAAAACTAAAAGCAGTTATAAACTGATTTCTCCAAACTAAAAAAATGAATAGTAATAAATAAATGGAGAAAAACTAAAAGACTGTAAGTTATTATAATAAGCTTTTAATTATCCTTCCATAATAACTAACAACATAATTTTGAAAATAATATTTATATATATGTAAAGTGATTATATATGGGATACATGTTTTTTATTTTAAGACATTATAAATTTATTTGACTACATTATATTTTTATTTTATTAGTCTTTACTTATTCTATTTAATAAATATATAAAGAAAAACAGCCATATTTAATTTCATTAAAAATTAATTATTAAGGAAAATTTAATAAATTTTTAAATTAAATTAATTCAAACCTCAAATTTAAAATTAAATATTAATTTTAATATTAAGTAGTAACATTTTATTTATTATATAATTTTGTTTTACATTAATATTTTAGCATAGAAGTTAAATAATAAACTATTATGCATGTCCATATATATTTGTATAATTCATACTTAAAATTAATTATATTCATATATAATTAATAATATATTATAAATAATAATAATAATGATAATTATTAATATTATTAATTTTTTTATTATTTTAAAATATAGCATGTAATCAGCGGGAGTTGTAAGATTATAAAAAAATGTAATTGTTCTACAACGTTTAAACATTTTTTTACAGAAAAAAATGCATCGAATAAAATTAATAGTTGTTGTAAAATTAATAATAAAAAATTAATGATTCTAAAATTTCTAAGCATTTAAATAAATGAATATTGGAAAATTAATAAAATAAATCTAATGGTTCTAAAATGTTTAAAATATTTTTTATTTTAAATTGATACTATATTATTTATTATTTTATTTGTTTCCTATATTTTTATTTAATAAATATATACAATATAATAATTATAATAATAGTAAAACATTTTTTAAAAATTAATAATCTTCCACTATTTTTATATTACATTAAACCATATCAACTGTTGATGTGAAATTAAAATTTAAATATAACGACTCAAAAATATTGAAGTGAAAGTTACTTAATTAAATAAGATGAACTATTGTTATCGAGTTAAAGTTTCAATCAGACAATTCTTAAAACTTCAAGTGAAGTTTATATATACACTAGATTTTAAACACATGTACAGGTTTATTTAAATTATATTTTTTTATTTGTCTTTAGTATTTTCTTAAAATATATATATACATATATATATATATATATATATATATATAAAATGATCAATTTTTAAAATATTTAATAAGATATTAAATATAATTACATTCAAAATGGACGAAGATGATTAATTATATTTTTAAATGAGCATTTAGTATCTCAAAAAATATCAAACCTATTGAAATTTATTATGATTTGTTATTTCTCCAAATAATAACAGTAATAAAATACATATATGAAAAGTAAATTTAAAAAGAATATAAATAACATAAACATGAATATATATATATATATACATATATATATAATTATTTAAATTTGAGTGTTAATTTTTATTATCGTTGATCATATTCTTATTTTTTCATGTTTATAATTAATAATTTAAGATATTTTTTATTTATTATTTTCCATGAAACATAATTTAAAATAAATTATTTTAAAAAATTGAGAATAATATTATATATATATATATATATATATATATATATATATATATATATATATATATATATATATATATATATATATATATATATATATCCATTCAATAGAATACGAAAAATATTTCTAGCATACTACATATTTATTAAAAGGATCATATATTTCTATTGCACATATTTTTAAACCCATGTGTTGCATGGACTTATTTAAATTATGTATTTTTATATCTATGGTAAGTTGTTTTCAACATATGTATGAGGCTCAATGCAATGAAAAAATTGATTAGAGACCCAAAACAAAAATTAATTATTTATCATGGGTTCTCAAAGATATTTAAGCCAAAATTATTTAATATTTAATACACATAATGAATATTTATTAGTTTTTTAAGGTTTAAACTTATAAGAATAAAAAATAATACTGTATTATAGTTGAACATCATACAAATTAATTTTAAAATAAAAAAGTATAATTAAATTGATTACAATAATTATAATAATTACATTAATAAAATATATTCTTCGTGTTATGGAGTATTGCTAGCTCTTGTCAATTATCATTGCTTCTTAATATAATTTTTAATATAATTTGTATGTTTTCTACTACACCCTAAATAAATAAATAAATCAAAATAGATTATTTAATAAGAAGAAAACGACATATTTAAAAAATAAAATTAAATAATAAAAAATAAAGTTGCAACAGTAATAGACTCCATTTATCTCATGTAAAACAAAAAATATATAGAAGTTAAAAGATATAAAATAAAAGGTAAAATATCGCTCAAAATGAGAAAGACTAAAAATATTGACAATAACTATGATATAGTAGTTCTTTTTAAAAAAAAACTATAATATAATAGTAGTAAAAGAAAAAAATATATAAGAACACAAAAAAAAAATACCAAAACATAAAATAATAAGAGAACGGGAAGAAGAAAAATGCACAGATGAGATACTGCAAAGAGAACATAGTAAGTTTAGTATTCTTGCTTTGGCAATCTCTTGCATCATCCTCTCTCGTTCTTCAAGCTTTTGTTGTTGAATAATCTTCCGTGATGGATTTACCTCACGAGCTTTACACTGCATTTGTTTTGTCAAGTCCTATTGTAACGCAGCGGAAGCTATCCAGGTAAAAAATTGTATAAAATAACTTGAAAGAAATTAATTAGTATTATATATACCAATAATATATCTATTAAAATTTTTATCAAAAAACATATAAGTAACAAAAACATACTGAAAAGTCGATAATTAATAACATTACACCTATCTTTCAATAACCCCAGCCACACTTACATGTTGGAAATATACAAGAGAATAAAAACAAAGACATGAAGATCATTATATTTATTAGGTATGTAAATAAAATGATTTCTTGAGTTTGTAACATGAATTAGATTTATAAAATAATGATTTCTTAAATTATGCATTTACATTAGTTACACACGAAATAAATTTGTAAATTTAATTATAACAGATTTGATAAATTTAGCAATTAAGGGTATCAATTTAATTCGTTACAAATCTTATTAGGTGTGATTTAAATGCATTCATTGAATGTATTTTTTTCTCTTATATATATATATATATTTTGTTTAATAAATATACAAAAGATAATAGTATTATAATAGTAAACCATTGTTTTTAAATATTAATAAATCATATTATTATTATTTAAAGTTTGAAGTTGTTGTTCTTATTATTATTATTATTATTATTATTATTATTATTAAAGTATGAATTAAGGATTTGCATTAGTTACACGCGAAATAAATTTGCAACGGATCTGATAAATTTAACAATTAAGGGTATAAATTTAAGTCGTTAGAAATCTTATTAGGTGTGATTTATATGCATGCATTGAATGAATTTTTTCCCCTTAAATATATATATATATATATATATATATATATATATATATATATATATATATATATATATATAAGATAATGGTATTGTAATAGTAAACCATTGTTTTTAAATATTAATAAATCATATTATTATTTTAATTATGAAGTTTTGTTGTTATTATAATTATTATTATTAAAGTATGAATTTACAAAAATAAAAAATTATATATTAATTAAAATTATATATTAATATTAGATCACATTAAATTATATCAATGACTATTATAAAATTAAAGTTTGATATGATAACTCAAAAATATTATTGGAAAGATTATATAATTTAGTTAAATCAACGATGAAGTCAAAATTTCAATCGTAGTGAAAAAAGTTCAAGTGAACTTTATATATATATAATTTAATTATACCTAATTTTATTATTGTGATTGCTTGAGCCTATGAGACCTGTTCGACTAGGATCACCAACAGTTCAGGATAAACAAAACTGCAGTGCTGCAAATCCTCTCCCCTAAAGTGGTACAGTATTTAATAAAGTAACCAAGTTATAGTCGTTATAACACTTAAACTATAGGCTTGTCCACACTAAATTCATTCTTTACAATACCCATATTTATTCCATTTCATTTATCTTATTATTTTTCTCTTTTTTTTATACCATCATTTTTTCTCTTGAATCTATACCACTGATTTGTAAAAATGCCTTTTGAACTCTTTTTTTTTTATTTAAATTTCAAAATGTTAGTAACCAAATTATTGAAATTATGTTTAATAAAGTGAAAAATTTTATTCTAACATTTAATTGTAATTATATTTTTATTTTTCATCTTATTAACCTTTATTTTAGAGGAGAAAAAGGAAGGAAGGAAGAAAATTTTGAAATTCAAATTAAAAAATAAAAGAAAGCAAGAGTTTAAAAAACATGATTACAAAGTCAGCAATATAGATTTAAGAGAGAAAAAATAACAAGATAAATGAAATGGAATAAATATGGATATTGTAAAGAATGGATCTAGTGTGGCCAAGTGTTATATTGACCAATAACTTGGCTACTTCATCAAATGCTGCACTAGTTTACTGCAGAGGATTTGCACTCCCTGCAATTGCATCCAACGGATGCAAATAATGTTTAAATATATATTTATAATTATATGAAAATTTGAAATGAACATTTTTTATGGCCAAGTACTTTCACTTGAAAAAGGAAGAAATTATATTCGTTGAGGGAAACTCTCCACTTCTCTAGGCAGAATAGTGAGTCATTGTTGGATTTGGATAATAAACCGTGCATAAAGATAAAGGCTAAAGCAATGGCATTTGAGAGGAGACAGGGTTCGAGGTGTACCACCTTATTTTCATTGTTTCCATTCTCAACGAACTTTCACTAGAAATATTGCTATTGCTAACAACAGTTATTTATTTCCCATTTTTCAATCAGAAGTTTTTCTTAAATAAAAACATCGTAGAATTTGTAGGTGAAATTTGAACATGGACAATAGAATTGCATATCATATTTATATAGTTGTATCCTAGACCCAATAGAATGGTTTCCTTTCGGTTAAACAAAGCATTCCGAACAAGGACCTTGACCATCACATGATTCACATCTAACCATATGTAAGCTTTAGTTTGCTTCCAAAACAAGTAGACATCACATCTCCATAACTTCAATGTTGGTTCATAACTTCAATGCCTATACAACAAAGTAAGTGAAGCAATTGTTTTAATCAATACCTGTACAAGTAGGGTTCTGGTCATCAATCAGCCACTAAGGCAACCCAGCGTGACATCACATTTCATATGGCTAATCAAAGAAAGTAGAGAGAAAATAAAAATACTGCAGAATCTATATGAAGAACAACTCTGACCAGGCCATCAATTTTGATAATTTTGATTTTGAACAGTACCACTCTCACTAAACCATTAATTCAATGCTTTCACCCTGGCATTACTGATGTAAACATTGGGGAGATTACTTAATCATCTACTTATATTTTTAACAGGGTAACTCATGATTAGTTTTCATTTCCAATGTACTAAAAAATCAAAGAAAATGTTGCATCAGCCCTTGGAGCTAATTTTAAGCAACTACAAGTAGCAAGGTTTTATTAGAAAAGAAAACGTGTCTTAAACTTCTATATTTTCAATGTAATACTTATTTTTTAATTATACCTTACCACTTTTCGATGCTTAAAATCCACCCTAAGGTTGATGTAAGCAAAACCTATCAAACAAAAGCATGAAATGGGGAGCTCACAAGAAAATTACTTGTGGGCAGCATAATCAACTTGGTTAGCAAAGAGAATGCCAAGGGTGACATTCAGCTGGAACAGTTACAGTATATTCAATGCTCCATGTATTCTGGAAGGCGCGGGCCTGTCATTATCAGATTAAAGAAACAAAGATTAGTGAGTTACAACATGCAATTGTTGTTATTAATGTGAATTTTCCTCCTTGCACTATTGAAAGATTAGTCAAATAATCAATTTTTTTCCATTATAAATAGAACTAGATTATATCTGTCCTCACCATTTGGGGATCGATTAGCTTATTGAATAATGGAAATTGTAGTTTTTGAGGAAATTTCACATTAATAATAATAATTGCAATTATTCAATAAACCCCCCAAGCCCCCATCTCTAGTTTTTGAGGATTAATTTATGTATCTATATGTACATAATTGAAACAAGTAACACATTTTAGTTTACTTGCTGACAGTATAGAAGCTTTCCACCCTTGTTTACAGATACGCCTAATGCAGTCAAAGAATTAACAATAGCAAGCAACATTCTTCACATTGACAGGTAACCTTCATGATTGAAACATTTTTCCACCCGGCAAACGTGATCAATGTAACACCACTAACAGAAATTATAGTGTGTCATTTGATTGCAAGCATTTAGCTTACGTTTGTTTCAAATTTTTTTTACCATAGACCAAACAAGTAGAAATAATCAGGAGCTAAACCAATATAGTTCTCTATTTCATAAAAGAAATGGTTACTATTGCTGAATTCCAAGCATAACTAACTAATTTTGCAATGTTCAATTTTTTTTTTGGAAAATATGAGAATTTTGAACTAAACATCATACCTGATGGAGCAAAGGCATTGATTAGTAAACCTGAACAACAAAGAAATGAAGTAGAGAAACTTGCTGCAACTTCATTAATCCCAACCACAATGTGATGGTGGGGGCACATAAAGAATAGACACATAACTACTATGGATTGTATATATTTTTATTTTTTTTGGTCAGCACTATGGGTTGTATATGATCTTGATCGAACAAAGGAACGAAGGAAATACGCGGGTTGGCTGCTATGGATTCATCCAAATCATATGTTGAGATGAGAGAGGTAAAGATTTTCTCATCGACAATTTTCTTTGAAGCCAAACAAGAGTGATGAGAGAGAATGTGCAATGGTTTGAGAGACAACATGTAATCGGGAAAGGGGTCAGTAATTTGATTATATTTTTCTACAAAATCTCCCAAAATCTGGGAACCTAGAAATTGCATAGATGAAGGGGAGGGGTTAGAGGGCTTCTAAAAATCCCCAGACCCTCCCCTTTCCAAACTCCCAAATAAGGGAAACTTCCCTAAAAACCTTTCCTTTCCATTCCCTTTCTTTCCCCTCCTAAACCTCACTCCCAAGTCCCAAACAGAGCCTCAAGTACAAACAACTTATGCACCTAAGCTTTAGAAGAAATTAGATGAGAGAGCTTCTATAAAAGTTACAGTCATTAGTTGATTTTAACTTATGGGAAAATTTTAATTCATTTTACCTTATTATTTTCTTCTCCTGTAATTACTTATTGAAAAGTTTATCCAAATTAGACTCAACCTAAATTTGTAAAACTATAAGGACCACAAATCAAACCTTTAAAAGTATAGGGACCAAAACAAAAATCAAGATAAAGTATAGGAACCAAAAATATATTTAAGCCATAATCGAATTGTCCCAAAAGAGGTCAACAAGATGTTCAATAATATTTGACTCCATCATCCCATATAGCTTTTTCTGGACTTTCCCTTTCTATCTTACCTGTTTCTTTACCTCTCCACAGTTACTTTGCCATCATGGTCGACCCAGATTCCAGCCAAATATCTTGGTTTCATGTTGATAGCTTCTTCCTCTTCTTTTTCTTTCTTTTTGAATCTAAGTTTCCCAAACATCTCACTTGAAGCCCACACCAAGTTTTTCTTCTTTGACATTACAATATTATGATGGACAGCAGCCTCCAGTTCAATTACCAACCTCTCAGCATTGCCCCATAATTCCAAGCAATGTCACTTGCATCTAAACTTTTCCTTTCATGATCATCATTCATTTAATGATCTCTCTTCTGATGAGCAATTGAGCATCAAGAATATTTTCTTGTCTATGGCCTCACTTTTCTCAGTTTCCTTGAAGATTTTTCTGAAATGTAGAAAGCCCAGAGCCAAACTTAGTTCCAATGTATATCTTGGACTTCCATTATGATATTCTAAACTTAATGCAAATTTTACTTTTACATAGGAAATGTTCAAGTTGATCTTAAACTTATACTATGAAGGATAAGTTACAAATTCAATACACGATCTATTATCATTTGCTAATCCTGAAATTTAATATGGCCTCATTTACTATCAAAGATCCCAACATATTGCATAGATGCCTCAATGATTTTAGACTTGAACTCAATCAAGAGTAGACTAATGTAATAGAGTAGTACTAATTTTAGACAACATAAAAATGGTGAGGACATATCCTGTTCCACGTGTTATCAATTCTAAAGAAGGAGAAAAGGTGGAGTTTAAAGCTGATAGAGAATTGTGAGGAAGATAATGTTTCCAATGCATTGGGAACTAGGACAATGGTTAATGCCTAACATGCGAAGCTTACAGCAAAATTGAAAGTAAAAATCCTTTTTAGACAGCTTTCAGTGAAAATGGCTTTCTAGAGGGAGGATGCATGTGAACCACATACAGCAGTGTTATTTATTTAGATCTTAAAAAACTACTTTGAAAAAAAAAGGACAACCTGGTACTATAACCTATAAAGCTCATGAGGGGAAGGAAGGGTCAGACCCATAATCGATTGATTGTAGGCAACCTTATCTAGCATTTGCAAGAGGCTGATTCCATGACTCGAATCTATGACCTCCTAGTTAGACGGCAACACCTCTAACTGTTGCACCAAGGCTGCCCTTCATCTTAAAATGCTACTTAAATTAAAAAAATTATTACACCATGGTTAGAAGGATCATTAAAGAAAAATAACTAATGATATTTATTACAACATTATACACGATAGGTTGTTTTTGCACCAAAAGTTGCATAGAAGACAAATCAGGTCAAAAATATCAATAAAGGTCAAAACATCAATAAAAAGGCAAATAGTGCTGTTATGGAGAATACTAGTTTAAAACCAAATAGGTCAAAACAAAAATAAAGGCAAGAACTCATAACCAAAGTCCACAATAATGGAATTTCCTCATGATGAAAACAAAAACCATATCAACCAGAAATCCTTTTCATTCTCTCTCTCTAAACTCCCACATAATCATTTGTATGTTTTTCCCTGGCTATTTGATGAAATTGTGCAAATATTGAGATGCAAAAATTTGTTGTTCATTCATTTCCCAGCTACAAAGAAATCAAAGAGGAAACCCATCTTTTTTCTCTTTCTCATAAAATGAGAAATTTTTTTACAGCATCAGAACTTTTAAGTTTCATTTTAGTAATTTCCTATCAAACACTATTAACATGAGAAATCATATATATTTGTATACACTATACAATTTTTCAGTAATAAGAGAAGTAATAAACCAATCAGGCACATAAGCTTCACCAAAACATTAGTGTGAAATATAAAACCATAGTTGGGCTTTCAACTTATCGCTTAAACTTATAGGAGATTTGGTTGTTAACAATGTTCAATCCTAATAACCAAATCAATGCAACCACAACTAACTACAACTGCCCCTCTCCTCCCCCATCCCAAAACCAAAAAATGAAACTAATTAAATCTTAAATCCCGCCAGTGTGCAATACAGCCTCAGCAGCAGATACTAAAAACAGGAGGCAGACAAGCACAAGCAATATTTGATATCATAATTTCTCTAGAAGTACACAGATTTACTATACTTACAAAACATTCTTCAATCTCCATTGCCTGCAGTTCAGTAGATTCAATCACATTACAGACTAATAACATTCTCAAGGCCACGAATCAACATATGCTTCCCTTGCATCCCTCTAAACAGATGGCTGCTATTATCCTTCATGGAGAAATACACATAAAAGCCCTCCAGAATAGGCACTAATAATCAATGATATTCATCTTCAAAAAGGGTAACCCATTCCTCCATGGTTTCTCACAGCTATACTGTATGTCATATTGTGACCACTTATTTCAAGTAATGCTCAAGTAGCCAATCAATGAGTGCAACATATTGTTCTCATGATTACACGCAATCATGGCAGATTTCAAGGATAATAGAAAAATGAAAAAATCAAGATCACAAAGCAACAAATTGATTTTCAATCAAATTTACACTATTCTCATTCTTTATCTTCTGAGGTTTATTTCTTGAAAAATAGTCAAATGTAATGTACATTACGAAACCATGAAAAGGCCCTTTTCATATGTTCCTCTCACAAATTCAACATCATCTTGCATCAAACGGTAAGCTTGGTCCATTATTTGATAGGAGATTTCATCAAAATCAAAGGAAATCTCTCTTAACTTTTGACCCCATATTAATGCCTTCTCTGGCATCCCCTGCTTGCAAAAATGAGACAACAACATATTGGTTGTAATCACATTTGGAAGAAAACCCATCTTAAGTAATTTTGCAGTAAAAATCATAGCATGATCTAATATATCACTACAAATACCACTCAACATAGTGTTGTATGTCACTGTGTCTGGAACAATACCAGCAGAGATGAGCTGATCCAAAATGATAACTGCTTTATTCATTTTTCGCATTCTGCAGTAACCATGCATGCGTGTATTATAGGTTGTGATATCTGGATCAAGCCCACATGAGTACATTTTATTAAAAATCTCACTGGCGCCAACCATGTCAAATGTCTTACAGTATCCTCCAATTAAGATGTTAAATGTGAAAATATCTGGCAGCAAACAATCCAGAAACAATCCCGATAATATCGAATCTTTCAACAACCTGTTCAAATCCTCTTTCCTCCCATACTTATAATGTCCCCCAACCAAAATATTAAAAGTCACACAATCAGGAGAAACACCCTTTCTCCTCATCTCTTCATAAAGCAAGCTAGCTTGACCAACCTCCCTCACCTTGAAATATCCATCCATCAGCGTATTATACATCGCAGCATTCGGAGCAATCCCCACATCCTGAATCCCATCAAAGAGCTTCTGCGCCTCCACCACATTCCCTTCCCTGCAAAGGGCGTGCAAGATGGTAGTAAATGTGGCAGCACTCGGCTCAACACCGCTCCTAACCATCGAATGCAGCCAATCGATCGCAACCGAAGTCCTCCCACCAACGCAGCATGCATTAATAAGAATGTTATACGTAACAACATCAGGACTACACATAAACTTAGGCATCAAATGCAACAAACTCTCCGCAACCACAACTTTACGCTGTCTACAAAACCCACAGATCATCACATTAAACGTGACATTTGAAGGGCGAGGCCCTTTGAAAATCATATCATTAAACAACTTCCACACACTACCATAGTCACCAACCCTAAGCAACAACCTTATGAGAATTGCTAGTGAGGACAAACCAGGCCTAACTCCCACATCCCTCATTATACGCAAAACCTCCAAAGCCTCAAAACCCATCCCCACATTCATAAAACCCCGCAAAAGGGTATTCAAAACAGAAAAATCAGACTCATACATTGCATGATTCCTCCACATAAAGTCCACTATTTTATTCGTTCTACCAGCCCCAACCCTAGCAATGAGCCACGAAACCACGTCTTGTGCTAAATAGCTGAAGCTTCTGCGCCGCCAGAACATGCGCGGAGACGCAACTCAAACGAAGGATCTCCTCGGAATCCGAACAATCCCCGAACGCTAGCTTGAATATATATTAATTTAAAATTTATTTGTGTTTTAATTTAAAATTTATACATATATATTAATTCTATTTTATAAAATAAAATATTTATTTTAGATTTTCTTAAGATTTTATTTTAACGAGTCAACTAGTCTGGTATGTTTGTTGTGACAACTGTAAGTTGGTTTTCCAACGGTCATATTTTGTCGTTGTAAAATGCCTATATATATCTCTTTCCTCTTTTCTGAAAAGGATAGAGAGCAACGTCTGGTTTCTTTCTCCAAGAAAAAATTGTCTCTTTCTTTTTCTATAAAAAACTTATTTTTATGAGAGCAAGAGCATTGGTATTCATTAGGTTCAGGGATCCTTTCGCTTAAGGATAGCGTTTACGCGCTTCAACTCAGGCTATTTAATTCTTTCCCTTGATTTAATTTTTTCTTGTGCTCATTGTATGATATAATGCATTATTTATGTGTTGTCAATTAAATTTATTTTGCTACTGTTATTTTGTTATTTAATTCAAGACTCTGCATCTTCTTCATATTTATTTTCTTTCATTATTTTATTTTATTTTTCTAACAACATTCATAAAACCACGCAAAAGGGTATTCAAAACAGAAAAATCAGACTCATACATTGCATGATTCCTCCACATAAAGTCCATTATTTTATTCGTTCTACCAGCCCCAACCCTCGCAATGAGCCACGAAACCACGTCTTGTGCTAATAGCTGAAGTTTCTGCGCCGCCAGAACATGTGCGGAGACGCAACTCAAACGAAGGATCTCTTCGGAATCAGAACAATCCCCGAACGCTAGCTTGAAGAACGTGAACACGGCGTCGCGGGTTTGGAAGAGTTTCATGATTTTGACCAAAAAGAAGGTGCAGAAGCGCAAGGAGAAGGCTTTGAGGGCGAAACCCCGGTCGGTTTTGATGATGGTGGATAAACCCACTACCACTATGCGGCGTTCGAGTGGGGTGATTGTGTTGAGGGGTTTGAAGTTGGAGTAGCTGAGAGGGAGAAATTGTGAGAGATAGTGAGAGGTGTGTGAAGAAGGGGAATTGGAACAGTAGTGGGAGTGAGAGAAGAGAAGGGAAATGAAAGAGGGGTGTTTTGGGAAAGAGAAGAGAGGACGAGGAAGGTGGAAGTTAGGTGGCATTGGGAGGTGGGAGCGGCGGCGGCGACGGAATGTAACAAGTAAGCGAGGTCGTCGGAGCTCGGCTCAGGTGAACAATGGAAATTGGTTGAACTGCTGTGCCACGCCTTTTGCTGCTCCCCGACCTCTATTGCTTCTGTTTTTCAACAAGAATTGATTTTCCGTGGAATATTTTTTAAAAACAAAAATATCTTCTTTCAAATTTAGGGTGACCAATTCATTTAATTCACCAAATGGACCAATCCAGTCAACTTTTTTATATGGACAGTCAAATTAATCCATTTTGACAATTTTATTAAATTTTCGAAAGTCCTAACAGATTCTCTAATTTTTTAAAATACTTGAAGATCGATCGGATTGATTCGACCAATCGAATCACAACCCGATGGCTGGATTGGGTTGAGTCTTACGTTTGTTCGAGTGTGCTCTCAATCTGGAGTGACCCAAAACAACCCGATCGAATTTGTGATCAAATTGGTGACTCGTCAACCCGAACCAGGTCACTTATCTTTTTTTTTTTTTCAGGTTATAGTTGAAACTACATCGTTTCAATTTGAAACCATTTTAATTTTAGAAATTACCATATCCTTCCTCTCGCGGTCTCGCTCTACGCCTCCACTTCGCTCACCAACCTCTCCTTCTTTCCTCTTGCTCACAATCTCACTCTCAGTCTCTCATAGCCTCACCTTCTACACCGTCGCTCGCCAACGACCGACCTATCTATCCTTCCTTCCTCTAGTCATGGCATTGTGCTACTGCCACCTTCTATGTTGTCACTTGCAGTCTCGGTCTTAATCTCTCACATCCTCACCTTCTACGTTGTAGCTTATCAACGACCAACCTCTCCTTCCTTCCTCTCGTTGTGCTAGATATCAGTTTTCTCTCTCTCTTGAGGTATATAAAATCTCAAGATTTCGTATGAACTATTGAAACTTAATAAAAAAATATACTTAAGATCACGTGTCTTTTTCTTTTCAAACTTTTGTTATCTATCTGAACAAGAATAATGTTATTATAATTAAGATGGTGAGATTTTGCACGTATATAACAATTGAAACCATAGCAAAAATTAACTTATAAATTATAATACATAATTTCTATTAGGGGAAAAGGAGGTTAAGATAGATTTGTTATCTTCATAAGATAGACTGACCAAATATTGGATAGTAGTGAATACAATTAGATTTATTTAACTCTTAAATGTTTTATTACCATTATAGAGTGCCATCATTTTTCTTTTCAAACTTATTTAGCTATTTATTTATGTTTGTGATCTTTGTTACTTGTTTGTTTGAACTTGAGATAATGATATTTTTTTATATATTTTGGTATCTAATTATCCGTGTTATGAAATTATATTAATTTGTGATGTTATTTTTAAATATTTTAAGACTGATATAAAATTTTTATATTTTTTTATTACAAATGTTTAAAACTATGCTTCTGTCAATTTGAAACTCACATCATTAAGTTCAGAACTATGGTGATTTTAGTTTACGAATTATTCTTTATTTTTTTAAACTCTATTTTATTTATTATTTTTTTAAAATTAAATAGTGTATATATATATATATATATATATATATATATATATATATAATTTCCAAAACCAAGAGGGCAATCATCGGGGTGTACTCGGACGTCGGGGTCACGTTCAGTGGCGACGACAGAATGGGGTTGACGGATGCTAGCTGAGACAAGGTGGTTGGGAATTTTCAATAAACCTTATAAAATATCAAATGAACACCAAAACACATTACATCAGATTATCAAGAGGTTTTAAGGAATACCTGGATCTATAGGGCTTTTTTAACACGTAGCGAAATCTTATGGCGGTCACGAACAATTGGTTTAATGACCTTCCTAAACCAAATCAACTTCTTCCTTATAGGACCTTCATTTTCTCTTCAGATGGGGAGAGGAGAAACTGTTTGTTGATTTGGTGTATTGGGGATCATAACCATGCCTTATGTTTTAAATCTATTAGGGTTCCCATTATCTCCTAATGGGCCAAACTGATTTCCGCTCATTAAGCTCATATCAATTTTTCTGGCAGTCTAATGGGCTCACTTAAATAGATCACTTTATATTGAACTCATTTAAATGTAAATAACTAATATAAATGTTATAATATAATATGTAGCCCATATTAATTAATTAGGAATTTATAAAATTCCTAATAATCTCCCACTTGGGCTTCATATTAACCTTAGACATTTATATCACAAAATTCTTTAGGCGTGCAACCGTATGTTATTTACTTTTAGACTCCTTTTATACAATCTGATTCATCTCATATAGTAACAGGAAATCACTGCAGTTTTCATTACAATTTAGCTTGACTAAACCACAATGATCACCACTGTTACTGATACTCGATGACATAGATCAAATATGGATAAACGGCATGAAAATTACATACAATCTGATCTTAATCATGTCTATTTCCAACTAGTCCAAACTTTATTCTTTATAGAGATCAATCCAAAATACAATACAAATATTGCACACAAACAAACTTATAATGAAATGATAAACTTCAACTTTATTTCTGCAGAAAATCCAAATAACAAAATGTTTGCAAACCGTAAGATATAGAACATGAGTAAGACTCCCACTAAACTAAGGTACTATCAGGAATTACACTCATATGAGTAGTGTGCTCGTGAAAAAAAAAACTTTAGTGTCATACCTTTAGTAAATGAACCAGCTAGCATGGAATGAGTTCCTATATATTCTATACAAATCTATATTTTCTGGATTCTTTATTTAACAACCAAATATTTTATGTCAACAAAATTTTATTTGGTTGAATCCTTAATAAGAACTCTAAGATATTGTCTCAATAAACACCTGATGACTACTTAATGTTGGCGACAACAGGCAAATCGATTACAATAATTTAGCAATCATAAATTCTAATATGATGTCTCATAGCAAAATATTAACTCCACTAACATGGTTAAATGTGGATCCTTATGTGGAGTGATTGTTATTAAGACATTCTGAAAAATCGAAGTCAGAATACTCATTGATCTCTAAACTTCTAGACTTTCGATATGAAAACACGTAGTTTCTTGTTCTCTTCAATTAATGCATAATGCACTTTACTACTTTTTAGTGTTGCATACCAAGATTACTCATATATCACCTTAGGACTCCTACAAAAATAATTTCAAACTCTAAATTTTATACATGCAGATTTGGGATTCACATATGAGTAATTTAAATCATAGTAGTAATAACAACAACAATTAAAGAAGAGAACAATAAACATGTAATGCACAAATAATCTTTATGGTAAATTTCAAGACCCAAACAAGATACCTAACGCACCATTAATCCTCAATCTTTTGATTGAAAAAGACTAACTACAAGTGGTACTCTCAACGCATTGATCAAACATTAGTGATAAGTCTCGTCAAACAAAGGTTGTCTTTAGACACTCCATTGCTCACATGGAAATCTTATATGATGATTATTACAATCAAATAATGATTGTCTTTGAATATTTCATCATTCACATGGAAAATCACACTATTTATAATCATCACATGTTTACCATTGCAAGCATATAATTATTCTGTCAAATTGTGTCTTCCTTTGGGCCGAGCACAATTCACATGAATAATTTCATGTAACATCCATGTAAATTCAATCAAATAAATTTACACAACAGAGGTTACTTTGGCAACATGTTGTTTAAATCAATTTAACCAAAAATACAAGGCAATTTAATACAATAAATGGGAGGTCTTAAAATTACACAATTTTTCTTAAAATTACACAATTTAACCAAAAGAATCCTTTAAAGATACTAGAGAAAAGGTTTCTTTAAAGGATTCTTTTTAGTCAATGTCTTCCTTTTGAGTAAAGCCTTTAGCAACTAGACGAGCCTTATATATCTCGATATTACCCTTTGAATCCTTCTTGATTTTAAATATTCATTTACAACCAATAGGTTTCACACCTTCACGCAATTCGACTAGATTCCAAAATTCATTGTCATTCATAGACTTCATCTCATCCTTCATGGCATCAATCCAATTTTGAGAGTTAGAACTGTGCATAGCTTGATAGAAGTTGATTGGATCATCCTCTGTTAAACCAACACCATCCTTATGTTCTTGGAGAAATATAATATAATCATTTGAGATTGTACTTCTCCTCTCTCTAATGGATCTCCTTAATGACACTTCTTGAGGTTGCTCTAAAGATATTTGACGGAGAACCTCATTGTTGTCTTGTTCTGGAACAATGTCAATAGTTTGAACATTGTCTTCTATTACTGGAATTGTGTCTTGAACAGTAATAAGTATGGGGACTTTATCACTGTAAATAATAGGTTCTTCCTCAAAGACAACATTCCTTATGTTCTCTTCCTTCCCAAACTCAACTTCCTCAAGAAATCTCGCATTTCTCGTCTCGAAAAAAGATCTTAAGGTGGGATTATAAAATTTATAGCCCCGAGAATGTTTAGCATAACCAACAAAATAGAAGCTAATTATTCTTGAGTCTAGATTTCTTTCATATGGTGTATAATGTCGTGCCTCAGTTGGACAATCCCAAATGTGCAAATGTTTAATGTTTGGCCTTTCCAAGAAGTTGTAGGAAAAGGACTACAGATGAAATATTATTGTCCATTCCAAGAAGTTGTAGGAAAAGGACCACAAATGTCTTTATGCACTAGTTTCAAGACGTCTTTAGCTCTTTTGACACCTAATTTCCTTATGTTTGTTCGTTTTCCCTTTATGCATTCAATACAGACCTCAAAGTCTGATAAATCCAAAGGGTCAAGAATTTCATCCAACACAAGTCTCTGAATTCTTTGTTTAGAGATATGGCCCAAATGCTTATGTCATAAGGTTACTTAATTCTTATTCAATTTTTCATTTTGTACCATGTGAACTTATTTGCAGTATTTCATTATAGGAACTAACAACATCAAGCATGTAAAGATTATCAATTAAAGAACCAAAACCAACCATATTTTAATTTTTGTAGAGACTAACTTTATTATTTCCAAATGAACAAGAAAATCCAAATTTGTCAAAACTAGAAATAGAAATCAAATTCCTTCTAAAAGACAGTACAACAAAAGTCTTAAACAAATCCAAATAAAATCTAGTTTTTAAATGTAATCTAAAATTTCCAATAGCTTCCACTGCAACCTTCTTGCCATCACCCACAAAGATGAATCTTTCATCATCACTTGGTGGTTGGCTCCATAGGCAACCCTACATAGTCATACTTATGTGAGTAGTAGCACCAGAATCTACCCACCAAGTATCTGTAGGTACAAAAGCCAAATTAACTTCTGAACAAACTAGAGTAAGAAATTTATCTTTCTTCACATGCCATGCGGCATACTTGGGACACTATTTCTTCATGTGTCCTGACTTCTTGCAGAAGTAACAAGTAAATTCCTCATCCTTATTTTGTTTCTTTTGTTAAGAAGTCTCTTCCGCAACACCCTTAGTCTTCTTCCTTTTCTTATTCTGAGAGGTTGAAATCAAGTGAGCACTTTCAATCCTATCTCTCTGCAGCCTCTCCTCCTCTTGCACACAGTGAGATATAAGCTCATTTAGGGACCATTTGTCCTTCTGAGTGTCATAGCTCACTTTGAATTATCCAAAGTGTGCAGGAAGCGAGATCAAAACCAAGTGCATGAGCAGGTCTTCACCAAGCTCTAACTTAAGTGACTTGAGTTTTGATGCAAGATTGGACATCTCCATAATATACTCCCTTATGTTTCCTTTGCCTTTATACTTCATGGAGATGAGTTTAGCCAAAAGGTTACTCGTCTCCGCCTTTTCATTTTTGGCAAAGTATTGCTCAATTTCCTCAAGGAATTTCTTTGCATTTTAACTCTCAGAAATAGAGCCCCAAAACGCCTCTGGAATATAGCACTTCATGATCATAAGGCACATTCGGTTGGACTAATCCCACTTCTCAATTTTTACCTCATTGGAGGTTTCCGGAGTGGAAATGGGTCGTTCCGTTCTCAATGCAAAATCCAAATCCATATAGCCAAGAACAATTTCTACGGTTTTCTTCCGGACCTTAAAATTTGTTTCATTCAACATTAGGATAGAATTTCCTTAGGCAACATTTGCAGCACTGGTAATATTAACTAAAGAGAGAACAAAAAAATAATAACATGTTCACAAATAATCAAGCAAGTCATATAAAGTATATATATATATAACAAGACATGCAAATGTTTCCCATAACAGATCCATCACAAGATACCCAGCACAACATAAGTCCTAGTCTTTGGACAGAGAAATTAATTTGTAATTGGTACTCTCAACATAATGATCAAATATTGACAATTAGTTCTGTCAAATAATAGCCTTTCTTGGTATCAACTATTATTCACAAAAAAAAACTTTATAATTGTCACATATTTATCATCACAAGTATGATATTATTTGGCCAAATTGTATCTTCTTTTGGGCTGACCACAATTCGCATAAATAATTTCATATTAACATCCATGCAATTTAATTAAACTATTTTACGCAATAAAGGTTACTTTGACAACATAATGGTTCAATCAATTTAATTAAAATTATAGGACACGCAAATTAATGAAAAAGATCCGTAATGATTAAATTTGCACCCAATTATGATAGCAGTAAATGTTTGAAAACAACATCATGGTAAACTAATTACGCATTCGAAACAAACATACCACGGTACTATCACAAATTTATACTAACCACATGAATAACATAAATTATTTGCCTATCACCGATTCATTAAGAAAAACAGCTGGCAAATAAACAATAAATTATTCATATAAGAATTGTCTTATTACTGATTCATATAAACAAAAAAATATATTTATGAAATTGTGTCACGTACTAAATGTCAATACCAGATTCGTAGAACCTTTATCCCAAATAGAATAATATGCTAGCAAATGCGACACAAACAAAAAAAATTGTACAACCCCGTAAATCAAATGCAGAAGCCTTTTATTAATTCTAAAGAGGAGAAAAACTTTATGGCCATAACACATAAATTTAGGAATTTTACAATTTTATTAATCAAAATAGTTTCTTTCCAAAATAAAATTAGGGTTCATATAACTAAAATGATCCATATATAATATATACCAAACAGACCTTTAAATCTCAATAATCTAACATGGCTCTGATACTACTTGTTGGGAATTTTTAATAAACCTTATAAAATATCAAATGAACACTAAAACACATTACGTCAGATTATCAAGAGATTTTAAGGAATACCTGGATCCATAAAGCTTGATTAACACGCAGCGGAATCTTACAGCGGTCACAAACAATTGATTTAATGATCTTCCTCAACCAAATCACCTTCTTCCTTATGAGACCTTCATTTTCTCTTCAGATGAGGAGAGGATAAACTGTTTGTTGATTTGATGTATTGGGGACCATAACCATGCCTTATATTTTAAACTTATTAGGATTTCCATTATCCCCTAATGAGTCAAACTGATTTCCGCTCATTAAGCCCATATCAATTTTTCTAGCAGTCTAATGGGCTCACTTAAATAGATCACTTTATATTGAACTCATCTAAATATAAATAACTAATATAAATATTATAATATAATATACAATCCATATTAATTAATTAGAAATTATAAAATTCTTAACAATACAGTTCACGGATGCATCAGAGGCTTGATCTGCGTTAGAGAGTTCATAAGCATGCAGGAAGTTGTTGTGTTGATGAAGTAAGTGTTTAAAATATCTATTAAATTGACACACATTAGTAATTTTTCATTATATATGACTTCATTATATATATATATATATATATTTTGAGGCTGTCCAGTGGTGTTTTACGTTCGCTGAAAATCCAGAAAATACGGGTCATAATTGTTTATGTCAAAGGGTGAATCTAATGAGAAAGGGGTTGCAGAAAGCTATTTTGTGTCTTTATCTAAAAGACACATTATCTTTCTTTAATAAGTTGAGGCTATCCCACCTTTACAAATTCCCCAACAAATAAATGATGTCAATCAATCCTCAAATGTTGTTAAATGTTAATTATATTTATGATACTCTAATAGTAATTATGTTAATTAAAAGAAATTGAAACGGAAGTATCAATAACTAGGCATCACTACCAAAAAAAAATTGTCCATCACGATGAGATCTTTGTAAACAACAGAGTAACAATGTTTTCGTCATTTTGAGATTGCCTAATGATCATCATAATGAAAATTAAAGAAATTATTTACATTCCAACAAAACAATACAAATAAAACTATTAAGAAAATGAAAGGATTTGAACATAGAGCTTCAATGGGGGAGGGCTTGTTATAAAATACTACTTACATAGCACCTTAAAAACATATTCTTCATAATTTTTGGTAGTTGTGCAATACATGTGTCTTGCACCAATGTTGAATGGGGGTTAAATGAGAAGGTTCGGTGAAGTTACAAAGAAAAGAGAAGAATGTGGAGGGGTACGGGAAGGTGATGAAACCAAGGAGGAAGAAGAGGAGGTGAGGAGAAGAAATGGGGTATGAGGGAAGGGGAAGGGTAAAATAGAGGAGTGTGGGAAAACACAGACAGGAAAAGGATATCTTTTGCATTTTCAAAAATTGGGCGTGCAAATAACAATTTGGGAATTGAGAATAGAAACCCCCATTTCTCAAAACAATTTGAAGGGCCCAAGAAAAAAACCACATGACCAAAAATTACATAATTAGCTTAGGCACATAGTTTTGAAACACACTAACGGAACTGCTAGTAGCACCTCTTATATTGTTATTTAAACCCCCAACGCTGTAAAAAGACTAAAGTATCCTTGTAGTATTTTAGTTAAAATTACTTTCTTTCGAAAACATGTTTTCGTTGATTGAAATTAACACAATGGAAACTTGTTTCCTAAAAAAATTAACACAATAAAAACTTATTTACGTTGTTTTTAAAAAGAAATTAACACAAGGAAAGCAAGTCTCCATTACGTTTTTTCCCCAAAAAACTACCACAATGAACAATTTTTTTTTGTTATTTTAAAAAAAATTAACCCAACAGAAATTTGTTTTTGTTATGGTATTTTTAAAAAAATAAAATACAACAAAAATTTTATTCTATTGTGTACTTTAAATTCACACCCCTACCAAAGAAAATAAGTTTTCATTATGTTAATATTTTTAACACAACAACCACAAAATCCCGCTTTATTAATTTTTTAGGAAAAAAAATAAATTAGCAAAAACTTATCTCCATTGTGTTTAAAAAAATGGGTAAAATATTTTTGGAATCTTTGTAAAATTTAAAATTAATTTCGTTCTCATAAAAAATTTCTTATTAATTTGGTTACTATAAAAATAAAATATTTTTTATGATCTTTAGTAGTAATATTATTAGACGGTTCTATGCGATAACTAACAAACTTAATTACCATTGCAAATTAATATTCCTCTTTCAAAAGGGATTTACCATTGATCCTAATATGTCAACAACACACATCACTCTTTTTTTCCTTCTTCTCTCTTTGCCTCCATTAATGGAGAAAAATGTTGGCATCCCCGGATCCATTAATTGGGCAATTCTGGAGAAGTTTCCCTCATAAAAGTCCTAAAAAATGTTTCTTGGGATCTTGAAAACTGAAGAAGTTTTTGGGGTGCAGGAAAACATTAGTTCCTATAAGTTGAAACACAATTTTTCGTAAATATAAAACATGACAATGTTATCAATGCTTTAAGATTGTCTGAAAGGTTACTCGATATAGAAGTTGTGGCTTGGTCTACTTTGATGGTTGGTTGTGCTAGATTTTGTTCGGGTGTATTAGCTTTTTTCCTCTTTATGGAAATTATCCATTTGGATCTTGAGATTGAAATAGACAATGGAGGCAAAGAGAGAAAAAGAGAAATAGCATTGATGTATGTGTTGCTGTGATCTTCGCAGTGATTGTGAGAAAAAAAGAGATAATTAAGAAGTCACTTGAATAAAGAGAAATTAATAAAGAAATTGGTTATTGAATGTTTTATTTTGATTTCTATTGATGTGGAGATAAAAAGAAAAAAATAAAACTTTAAAAATAAAATATTTTAAAATTTTTATTTTGGTTCTTGTTGACAAGGATGATTCATTGTATGCCACAAGGACATTACATGGGGTGGACCTAGGATTTTAAGTAAGGAGGATAATTTATTTTAAAAAATAAAGTTTAATAATTTTTATCATGAAAAAAATAAAAAAAAGCAAGTCAAATTTACCAAATTAGGGAAAGAAGCTATACTCATCCAAGATATTTATATATAATTTTTTAAAAGTGAAGAGGTGTATTTGTACCATGATTTATATGTGGATCCACTCTTGATTACATAACACTTAAATAAATACACATTCACTTTTATACTAATGTGATGGATGAAATACATATTTTCAAATCTTTTAGGACTTATTTGGATATAAAGTATATGTGTTTTTTAGAATTTTTCTATTGAAAAAAGTTTTTTTAATAGAAAAACTTTTAATCTTTAAGGATTAAAGTAAGGGTGTTTTACTCGATATTTATACGAATGGTGCCAAAAGAAAAACAACGATGGACGAGTTGAAGAGGGAAAACATGCAGCATTAATTGTTGTTTGGAAACGTGAAAAAAATGAAAAGACAATGAAAAAGAAAACACAATAAAAAGTTTCAGATTGAAAATTTATAGCTCTTTGAGGATGCTCTCAGTGTCGAGGAACGTGTATCAGAGTGTATATACGACTCGTTCAGATCATATACTAAGAAGGAAAAATCAATTTTATTCTTTTAATATTGTTGATAGGTTAAGATAGTACGAATGGGATGGACTTTGGAGTTGCTTAATTACACTAACTCAAAGATGAAATAATGTGAATGTTACCTTATCCCAAATTATAGTCGAGCTAGAAAGTGCTTGGCCAATGCAATAAAAAGAAAAGTGAAGAGGGAAATAAATAGGAAAACAAGGAATTAACTCAAAAGTAAAAAGAAAAAAAACAAAAAGAAGGAAAAACATAGGCACCGACATCACCCAAAACACAGTTTAGTGGATGGATGGATTTATTAGAACATTAATTTGTTCATTATATATGTTTATGGTGATTTTTTTTTTCATGACCATGTTTATTGATACTGTTGGTTTGGTTCTAAAGGATTTGTCATGTCTTGAACCTGAGGCCAATAATATGGTGTTGAAATAAGCAAACTATTAGGTCAGATTGATAACTAATTATTATTATTATTATTACATCTATTAATTTTGTTAATAATTATTAAAAATTAATTAATGATCTTTAACGAGATCTGTTTTTTAAAACACATTATTTCTACAAGACTAGATTTAAGATCTTATTTACGTCGATCAAGTTGAATCCTACTCATACCAAATACTTATTAGTTGTTGTGTGTATGATGATTTGGAAATGGTGATTAAGTGTAATATTTTCATCATGGGGGACGAACCTAACTTTCCCATCCTATATTCATAAAATTTTTAATTTTATGAACAGCGTGTGATGAAAAATTAGATAAGAAGGGCCCACATGTTATCCACTAGGATTACAAGTTTATTAAAAAATGAATGAAGGGTAGAGTTAATAGAGGACAAGGAGACAAGTGGTACCTAATGGCACCCCACCAGATATCAAAGTGGGCTTGACCCAATCATGAGTGGGGGCCCACATTCTCATGCTTTTGCCATAAAATTCCCAAACCCTGTCTGTCCCTGCGTGCACACTCTTCCCTCTCTCCCCGTCAGATCAACCGTGCGCTGGGGAACCTCATTTGTTGACTACACCCTTTCGGTTTCATTTTTTTTTTTTAATTTAATTTGTCCCATGTTTCATTTCAATTTTTAGGTTGAGTTATTTAAAACGTTTAATTATTCTTTTCTTCCCATAGTTGCAACGATTTTTTATTTATTTTAGTTTCATAGTTTAAAATATCTTAGTTAGGTTTTTATAGTTTTAAATTTTCAACCTTTTTGGTCTCTCTCGTTGTATAAATTTATCTAACACCATTACATGTAAAAGAATTTTGAAAATTTTAGTTTTGTAGCAGTTTTGAATGTAATAACTTTAGATAATTTTAGACGTTGAGGATGAACGAGTTAAAAAATTGTAACTATAAAAATAAAAATACTATTTTAAATTATAGGAACTAAAATGAAAAATCATTAGAAAGAGCAAAAGTATAATTAAACTTATTTAAAATAACATTAAGATATTTATGTTATAAATAATTTTAGGTAAATATTTTATGTTTGATTATTTTATGCTTACTTTGTTTGATTCTATTGTAAATTGATTAGCTTATTTGAAAAGCTTTTGAGGAGGAATCACATTTAAAACTTAAAATCTATAACTATTAATTAGCTTTTGAAATTTATTAAATTCGCAAACATATGAAATCACATCTAAAATGTGAAACCAAATACGTTATTTAAGTTAAAGTAACTTTATGTATAAATTCTGCGTTAAATAACTTTTGTTATCACAAGTTTTACAATTAATTTGTTTTTAGAATAAAAGTATTTACATATAAATCGTTTCCCTTCAAAATTAATTCTAACAATAATCAATTTTACTAAAAATAAATTTTGCAAAGGTTGACTCAATTACACACTTTTATTTTTTGAATGCTCATCTTTTATTCATACCCTCTCAAGTTTTTCCGTGTTTTCTCTTTTCTTTTTAGTTCTTTTAACATAATCTTTCCTTGTTGCTCCTCACTTATGAATTACAATTATAATTAAGAGGTTTTTTTTAAAATTGCTTTAAGACAATTAATTTATTAGACACAAATAATTAATATATTAAAATTAAGATTAAATTTGAGTTTAATTTTTAATAAAAATAATTATTAATAAGATTTTATTTAACTTCCGATCGAATTCTCAATTAGTTAATATCTATTTTCTATAATAAACTACAAGGTAAACAGAAAAAAATTACTTTCCAAAAATCTAATGACTCAATTCTTCGATTAAGCCTAATTAACCCGTACGATACATGCACCTCAGCATCATTATCTCAACATACATTTCTTATTAGTGCATAATTAGTTACTGTTAGCCTGATCAACTTACACGACAAAGTACAAACAATAAATATCTCTTTCCCCAAGAGCACAATCTTCAACACGATCGTCTCTCCATGCTTAGAAACTCGCATGAAAGTTATTGATGGATGTGCCTAACAGGTGTGTCATCACTCTACTTAACCATTTTATCTTATCTATATAATTAAGCATCTGTTTAGTTGCACAGAAGAGAAGGGAAGAGGGAAAAAGTGAAGCAATTTACCAAGTTTTAGTTGCACATTTAGAACTAAAACTCGTTGCTAGATTCTCCACTCACTAGGGTGTAAGAGAGTGTTTGCAGGTGTCTATCACCAATGCCAATCCTTCCACATTGAACAATCATACAATTCAGGAGTTGTGAAAGGCAAATTCAACGTTTGACAATGAGGTTCACATTTTGTATTCACACTGAATAAGTGTAATATATACCCTTTTTTTTTTACAGAAGTGTAATATATACCTATAATAGAATAAAATTAGGAAAATAAATTATGCAAGGATTTAATTTTCATTATCCATCAATTTTTTTTTTGCATTTTATATTATTATTTAATATAGTATGGAGATGATATATGAAATCTTAATTTTGGAATCAATAAAAAAAAACAATAATGATTATGAAATTAAGATTTGTATACATGGACTAAACTCATATAATTTGATAAATGCATTTGACTTTGTTCCCATTCATGCCTTCAAGTTTAGTTTTTCATCACTGTGAAGTATATACTATATTTGCCAATGCCCTATATATTGATATGAAAGTCAATGGGCTACCGAGATACTTTCTTATACATATATTGGACTCAAATAAATTAAGCTGGCATCTTACATGAAAAGTGCAATACATCCCTGCTATAATTCGGGGAAGAATTATATTAATTATTCACTTGACTTATTCTCAGATGGTATGCGTCCTTTTTGCTACCAAACTGTCACGATCATATTCATGTTCGGCTAATCCTGTTTGATGCATAAATTAGTTTGATTGTGTCCACCTCGTTAGATCGAATCCATCGATTTCGATTAATTATATTCATTCAGGTTAATTAAGTCCACATTGGGGTGGTAGGCTATGCAGAAGTGATTGTGAGCTATGGAGACAGATCGATATATATATTTTGTGGTAGCAATTAGGGAATTAGTGACATAGTTTTATGCAGTAACAAACATGGAAGGGTGGGTATCCTAGTACCTGTGTCCTCTTCTTTACTATTAAATAAAAAAATTATTTGCTGAAAAAAAAAATCAAGTCCGCATTGGATTTGAGTTAGATTTTATATTATATTAAATATTGACTAAATATTACTTTTCATCATTTATGTTTTCTTTTTTATATTAAGTTTTAGAAGTCTTATTTTAATCTTTTATATTTTCAAGAAGTCTCTTTTGATATTTTTTAATTGTCTATTAATAAAGTAATGTTCGGTTAACTTTTAATTTTTAAAATAATTAATTTTAAATAATAACAGCTAAAAATATTACTATTTTTATTTTATTTTAAATATTATAATTCACAAAAATATTGTCGTCTCTTCCAACCATCATCACCTTTCTCACCCCATTTCGAAAAGAGATCCAAACCCTCAAATCCGTGCTCAAAATATTAATGGACAACTACAAAAGAGAAAATAATTTTGGCGTAATTGTGGCAAGTTTAGTGAGTAAAGGTTGACTTGTTAGGATTAGAAAATAATTTTGGTGTCTTTCCTAATTTTACTCATAATATACAACTAAACTAGATTTTAAGTTCAACATAAAAGTAATAGATAATTGTCTTAATTTTCAAAAGATAAAGAAAAACTTAATAAGATTATTATAATTCTAGATATTATGCTTACACTATACCGAAGTCATAGTTGCATAGGAGAAAATGTGATAATTTGCTGTAAGAATCCTAATGAGTATGATATATGATCTATAATACTTTGTGGTGTGATGAGATGTCATGGTATTTGTGATGTAATGATAAGAACGAGGACCTAACTAGCTTATGTGAGGTAGGATTCTTCATGTAAAATTTTAAGTTATTTTGGAATAATTTGATTTATTTTTATTGTTAATTATTTCATTTTTCATAAATCCATTGTATATTAAAGATATATATATATATATATATATATATATATATATATATATATATATATATATATATATATATATATATATAAACCACGTTATAAAAAGAAAATAGAGTTTTGAAAAGGAAATAAAATAACATTCATTAGAAAGACATAATTGTGAAGGAACAGTTGGAATTTAATTTAGAGGTGAAATAAGAGACACTTTATTTCTTTTAAATTATTATTGAATGTTTATTTGTTTTCAATTTATTTTACAAATTTTTTTTTGTTTAATTATCAATTTGTTCTCAAAATTTTAAAACACTCCAATTAGGTGCCTTCCATCAGTTTGATGTAACAACATTAAGTTGGTGTATGCGTGACATGTAACGTGACAATAACATTGTTAAGGGTTTGATGTTATTGGCCCTCAAGTGTTCTTGTCCGAAGGATCATCTTGAGTCGTGATTGGTGGCGATGCGAAGGGTGATAGTGAAGGGAACAACAAAGAAAATGAACGGGAGCTACATAGGGATGATGCTTGCATGACACTAAAACAATAAAAAAGATTTTTGCTTTGTTGTGCCTCTCTCCGACGCTAATTCAGCTATGCATTCTTTGATGCATGGTTGTCTTTTCTTTGTGGTGCGACAATGGGTGTTAGCGGTGGATCTGGGTGAGGTTATGCAAAGGGTGACCGACCACACTAGAGATAATGATGACATAGAGGGTGGTCACAGTGGGGATAATAGAGTAGATGTTGTTTGTTTGTCTTCTCCCTGTGGTCGCATGGTGGTTGCTGTTGTTTGACATTGATTTTGAAGGTACAAAGATGTTGTTTAATGGTGTCCATGACCATGGTGTGTTACAAATAGTGAGCGCTAAAAAACGCCACTTTGTTAGAATTTTACTTTATTTTTTATTTAAAAATAATAATAAGTATAGCAACGATTATAAATCATCATTATTCACAGGTGAAAATCATTAAAATTTGCAATCTTAAGTTCTTAACTACGTCAACCTCATCAACTGGTTGGAAGGGACCTAATTGAAACAATTTTAACAATTGAAAGACCTAATTGGAGCATTTTAAAATTTGGGGACCAAATTGATATATTTTAAACAATATAAGAATCAAATTGATGATTAAGTCTAATTTTTTTTCTTCAAAATCTCTCTCTCTCTCTCTCATTCTTCGTTCATACGTTAAATCTTTCTTATAATTTTGTTTAAAGTCTCAAATTTTTTTGATACAACTTTAAAAATTAAATTCAGCCAAGGCGAATAACATAAAAAAAAGATTAATTATATTTGTAATCTTTATATTTTAACCTACATATGATTTTTGTTCATGTATATTAACTATTTGCCTTTTAAAATTAATTGATAAATTGGATTTTGAATCCTAAATTATGCTAAGTTATTAAGGAAGTGTGATAATGACACCTCCATCTTTATTTGTCATTTGACAAACTTAAGAATTGTTGTCTAAAATTGAAGGTGGAAAATAGGTTAGGTTAGTCAGGTCTATTCGCCCAATGAAATGTAGGTTTAGGCTTTAAAATATGAGTTCGAATTATATGTAAGCATCTATAATCTGATTTGACCAATGCTTGGTAACTGCACATTGGACAGCTTTGATATCAATTATTGTGCGTGAGATTACACTAATGAACCACGAGCACATCACATAAATATACTGTGGATAGGCAACTTAGACAATGATTTGAGGTTCAGGCAATATATATATATATATATATATATATATATATATATATTATATTGAAGTCACAATGAACCACGAGCACACTACACAAGTAATTAAACTGTTGTCATATTTTATCTAAAATCCTTAAGACATTAGATTTTTGGATTTTTCCACTTATATATTATTCAATTTGTCAATTTCTATCTAATGTGTGACTTCAGTTTCAAACTTATACTCCAACAACAAGTATTGAGGTCATAAATATATCAAGGCTTCATGTATTTTAGACAACACATTTCAAACTATGGACAAACAATTTAGACAATGCTTTGAGGTTTAGGCAATAATTATATATTATACATTTAAGTCACAATTTCACATATTCTCAAATATTTTAGGTAATATTTTTTAAAAAATAAATATGGATAGGATTACTGGTAAAAATGCTTCAACAGTAGTTCATTACTTTATAAAGACTACTATCTTTTACAGTTGGCAATTGGTCTTTTACTTAAATTAATCTCATTATGAATTTATTAATTATTATTTCTAACTAAGTATTCAAAAGTCTTATCGAACATCTAGCAATGAATATTCTTTTAGAGAGCAATCAAGTATTCAATAACTTATATATTAATGATAAAAAAAATAAAAAAATTGGAATCAAAATATATTATCCTGTAGAAATATATACAAGATGAATAATTTTTATTTTCTTAACAGTGATATTTGTAATAATTATTCTTCAACTAGCTAGTATATAAAAAAATATTGAATACTTTTTAATATTTTAAAATGTTAAATACATCATTTTCATCTAATATTTATAAAAATATCAAGATAATTAAAATGACGAAATAGTCCATGCCGAAAAAACTCACATAAAAATGAAACATTACAAACTCGATAGTTGATATCAATAAATGCCCTCTTTATAAACAATGCAATAAAGCGTTAGGTTGGCTCCTAATTACCTGTAAATAGGTCATCACCATGCATTAGTTACTGATTCCTTAGTCTACCCATTTCCCTGAGTAATTTTCCATTGCGAAATAGCATGTATATCACCTTGCCAACCTTTTGCCCATGAATCATGGATTTCTGTCAAACACCCAACAAATACTACAGTAATAAATATCCTATCTGATAATTCACACAATAACCAAACCCCATTGCCCAATCAAAGTAAGAGCACAAAAAGCATTTTCTTTCCCTTTACCTACTTTTCATTCACACTAGAACCAGATAGCTTTGTACGATTGAAGCTATAAAATGAATATCAGTTGTGTGATGCAACTAATGACTCTACAATTTTTAATAGATGACCTATAATGCCTTGTTGGATAAAGTGATTAAATAGCTAGTGGACTCATTATAATTAATTAGTACTTTAATACGTGTATTTTTATATAATTAAAAATTATAAAAAATAAATATTTTTAATATACAGGTTATATTATAATTAAAATTTATAATAAGTTAATATATTTGAATGTATAAAATATATTTTGCATTTACAATAAATAATTGTAGTTATGACTATTTTTTAAGTATTAACCATTTCTTTAAAAAATTATTGGAACTCAATTTAAAGACAGATAAAAATGGTAGATTGAAAGATATACTATCATATAAGCAGTAGTCAAGAAGGTCAAATATATAATAAAGATAAAATTATTTAATATAATTTTAACTAATTGTGAGAATAGTATGTAAAATGTACGTCCAAAAAAGATCAAAAAGTTTAAAACATATAATTAAATATAGAAAGTGAAAATATTATTTTTCAAATTATTTATTCTAATTTATCACATATAATATAGATACTAGCATCTATTTATTGGGAAGAGTAAATAATATTTTTCAAAATGGTGAAATAATTTTCTTAAGACAGATTTGGTTGCTAAGAAGAAATTAAAGATAAACTTTCACTATTTAAAATGAATCTTATATTTTTCTCATTCTATTTTAATTTTAAATTTTTTTGTTAATGTATTTCATTCTCTTCAATTCGACCAAACCTATCCTTAATAAGTTTTTTTTTTTACTCAGATTATCGACTCTTAGCGTGCGACAACAACAAAAGTCAATTGAACAGGGGAAATATAATCTAAGATTAAAATAGTAGTTGTGGGTCTCTCATGACCATCATTAGGAAGACTAAAGACAGAAAAGTGAAAACCACTTGTCTGTCTTAGTTTGTTTAATGGGGCCAATGATATTGGTTGGTCCGTGTTGAGAGGGCAACCGGAGAAAGGCTCAAAGCTATGGCTTTCCAATCATTTTCCTACTAGAACTTTCAACCGACATCAAGCCCTACTATTACCTTCTATGCTTTTTAAGTTTTTACACAATTTAACATGAATTTAATGGATATATTCCAACAGTGTAATAATTTTACACCATATATATATTATTTTAAAATAAATATTTTAAAAATTAACAAGCTTATGATACATATGAGTTATAATTAAATGATTATGAACAACTTTTTTTATATTATGTGTAGAATCATTTTCTCATTTAATGTATATTTTTAATTTATTATTTTGTTTTTCCTCAATAACATGTTCTGCATTCTGAAACAGGTAATCATTATTATGCACTTCGATACTTTAAATTTTAGAACTTTTTGTAGTTTGGATATTACTAATAATTATACATTTTTTTAAAGTTTTTTATTGTAAAAAAATATATAATATGATTTGATGTGCCTGTGTGGATTAATTTTTTTTATAAAAGAAATGATGAAAAAAAAGACAGTGTAAAAAATTATTATTTTTTAATATGTACTATATTTTTATAGACCATGATCTATTTATTTGTTACTAACTATTCGTATTCCTTGTTTCAAATACATTTAATAATTGCTTAATAGATAAGCATTTAACAGTTCATAAAAAAACATTACTGAAAAATGTTTGAATATCCTTAGTTCCTAACATCTGATTATTGCGTAAGAAAGTACTAGTAATTTCTATCATATTAGGAACCATATTTAGAATATTTAATGTCTTTTATGACAGATTTAATAGACACATTTATACCTCAATATATTTAAAATAATCATTAATTGATATATTTAATAAGATTTTTATTATTTTTTGAAAAAAAAATTCAAGTAGAGTTAACTTCTATTAATCCAATTCTGTTAGTCGAATAAGATACTTAAAGTGTTATAAATTTATAATTTTTATAGTCGATTATTATATATATATATATAAAATTAAGTCAACTCCTCCCACCATCCCCTTTTAAGTAATAGAAAAAAATATTATGTATGAAAAAGAAAATGGTTCAAGATCCTAAACGAAAAGGGAAATGGGTAAAAAAAATAGTCGATTATTATACATTCATTTTTTTTTTTTGCTTTAATCTTGTATGCGTTCATTACATTTGAATTAGTTATTTTTCTATTAAAACTGTTATTTTTTAATTATATGAGTTAATTTGAATAATTAATTTAAAACAAACTTCATGAATAAATTTTGGTGTAAAAGAATTAAATGAAAAAATATTTGTTAGATTTGAATTATTTTAAAAAATATTAAACTTTGTATTTGAAAATTTTTATATTATTAAGACTCCATTGAAAGAATGAAAATTAGTAATCTCCATTGACAAGAAATATATCTAACTAAAGATTTATGATGACAAGGCAATTACCAAATCTGCCAATCCACACACACACTAGAAATTGACGTACCCGGAGAACTAGGTTTCTGAGTGATAGACCTCCGGTACTCGATTATATTTGTGACTGGTTTTGTAGAAAAGCTTTTCGAAACATTAATTTGACATTTCTCAGACATGTTGGTTAATGAAAGATGAGTCGGTTGAAATAATTAGTTAAAAAGTATGGCCTTTTTCTAAGATTTTTAAAAATGATTTTATGACAATTTTTTAAAGTTTTTCTAAAAGGTACAGTATTATATATATATATATATATATATATATATATATATATATATATATATAATATTTCATACATGATATTTCTCATTCTTTAGATTAAAACAAAAAAACAAAAAGTTAAAATTAAAATATTTTAAATTTAAATTAAAGTTTCATTTAATCATAAATTTTTTATAAGATTTATCAAACAAAAAAATTAAATATTTAAAAATTTTAATTTACGTCAAAATCATCGCAACAACTACTATTATTGTGATCACTGTTATAACCATCGTTGTCATCGCTATCGTAATTGTCATGTCGTCGCAACCACCACCGCGATCACGACAGGGATGATAGTGACAATAGTGATCATAACAGCGATTATGACGGTAGTAACAACAACCACAATGACAATCATATTAGTGATGATGACGATGGTTATAGCGATAATCATAATGGTAGTAGTGATTACGGTGATAATAGTTGTAGTAACAATCCTTATATAAATTAATTCTTTAAAATATTTGATTTTTTATTTGATAAATCTTATAAATATTTTATGATTAAATGATGTTTTAATTTAAATTTCAAATATTTTAATTTTAACTTTTTATTTAATCTAACATGAGAATAATCATTTTCACACTCAGGTCACACAAGAGGATGATTCTCCTATTAAACGTATTATATATATGTGTAAAAACTTTTAGTTCTTGATATTATCATTTTTACAAATTAACAGTTTTTGAGATTTTTATATTACATGTTTAAAAAATTTAAATCCTTTCTATTCAAGTCAACACATTGTTATTCAAAGTAAAGGAATAAGTGAGTTTATTGAGAATTGGATTTCTAACTGTTTACAAAAAAAAAATTAGAATAATTTAATTTTAACAATATTTTATTCTCAAAAATTAATTTATAATCTTGACTGATGATACTTTAATGTTAAAAATAAGACCCAAATTAGTGCCTTTTGAACTTATGTTTACAAAAACATATTATGACATTTAATATGTAACTGCAAAATTAACATGGAGTTTCATCTTTTACTCTCCCACCTACACGTGTCACCATCTTTGGGCCACATACCCTTTGACTTGGACGACCATGGTCGGAAACCTACACCTCTTGATATACGTTTTTCTAAGGTAACCTCCCTTTGATTTTCTATGCGCCTTTTAGGGTATTAATTTATAATAAACTTGTACGACTAATTAATATCCCTATATTTGTTTATTTGACCTTTCTATATATCTTGACCTTTTTCCTCTCCAAACATTTCATCAGATCCTTTGCTGCTTCTTCTGTCCTCCTTTTCATGTGTGTCTCCTTCTGTTTCTTCACTTTACCTTTTTTCTCTCCTTTTTGTTGATACACAGGTCCTCCTCTTCCTCTTCTTCATCTTCATCATCTTTTTTCTTCACCCCTTTCATTATTTTCTGTGTACCTTCTATGGCGGTTTTACCAAGTAGCTCCTCAAACTTGGAATTGACCATATCTGTCCCTGGCTTTGCTTCTTCACCAGTCCTTCTTCCCTTATCATCTGGTAAGCATCACATAAATATAAAAAACTTTGTCTTATCTTTTTCTAATCATCATCTTTGTCATTTTGATCAACCTCATACATCATCTTAATAAATAAATTCCTTCCTTTTTGTGTGTGTGTTCTTGTTTTGGTTAATTTTATGGTAATTAAATTCTTTTTTTTTACTTCTACAGTTGTTTCTATCATATACAAGTGGCCCCATGTAAAATATATGTTTTCTTTAGGAAGGGATAACTTATTTATTTTTTCTTACCCTTTCTTGGATTAAAATTAAAGTCATCACGACCACATGAACCCACCAGGGTTCTATTTTTCATCTCTCTCTGGTTGGTGATTAAATAGAAATGATATCCATTCAAGTCATATTTCCAATCTTGTCCTTAAACGATATATACTGGATCATGTGTTTGTTTGGTCTGTAAGGTTTTTATTTTTGGAACTATATACACAAATATTTATAAGGCAGTGTTTGGTATTACAGTGAAAGAATTGGACATAAACCAAGTACCTCTAGAAGAAGATTGGATGGCATCAAACATGGAAGATGAAGAAGAAGGCAGCAATGGAGACCCTCCTCGCAAGAAACTCCGTCTCACAAAGGAACAATCTCGTCTCCTTGAAGAAAGCTTTAGACAAAACCACACTTTGAACCCAGTAAATAACCCTCCAATCTCTGTCTCTCTCTCTCTCTCTTATTAAAAATTAATTAGAGTCATAACTAATGCTTGCTATGTATATATAGTTTCACTAATTAAGTAATATATTAAGGCTCTTGAATTAGTAACGTCGGTCTAGTGGTAGAGAGTTTTGAATAATAAACATAATATAAGATCATGAATTTTAATTTCGGTGCGATTATTGTATACAAATTACAAAAAAAAAAATATATATTACGGTTCTTGAATTCTTGGTTTTGTAGAAGCAGAAAGAGTCTTTGGCAATGCAACTGAAGCTGCGACCGAGGCAAGTGGAGGTGTGGTTTCAGAATCGTAGGGCCAGGTATGGCTAATCAATCCTAATTAATATAGTGATGGAACATGAATGCAATTTATTTTTGTCATTTATGACTTGACTTTAATATAGTACTATATATATATATATATATCATTTCATCTATATATATAATTTCATCTTTACCCGCATTTTCTGTGGGTACGTGTACCATATATACAGACAAATTTCAAATGTTGACAGAATAATGATAATTATAATATAGACCTCATGAATCTGAATCCGATGCTATACCCCCTTAGTATTCATCCGTACTATCTCTAACTAAAAGTGGAAAGCGATCATTTAAAGTCGCACTTCCTTCACATAATTCCTCATTAATAAGTAATATAGGTCATACGATGAAAGAAATCTGAGTGTTGTTCGGGTATGCATATATATATATGTAGGTAAAATATTTGGATCAAGTTTCAAGCCACAGATCCATTTAAACTCAAGAAAGAGTGAAAAAATAGTTTTGAAAACATATGGTTTGGAAAAATCTTAGTTTATATATATATATATATATATATATATATATATATATATATATATATATATATATATATAATGCATATATATATAATGCATATGATGGTATACATATGCATATCTATTATTTGGAACAAATATTACTTTTTCCAAAGCTCTTCCGCAAAACTTTTATTTTAAACTTATAAAACACAAACTCAACACAAACCTGTATGTTCTATATATTTATAGGATGTTTTATTTTTTATTTTAAAAGACTCAACTTATAATTTAGGGGAAATTTTGTCTCTAATTTTTGCTCAGTTATAAGTTTCAAATGTGACGAAATTATAATTACACTATTAATAAGTTAGAAAATGAAAGTTAATTAAATTCAAATGATAATAATCTGTAACTATTAATAAAGATAATTATTCTCTTTACTATATACATTTTTTTATTTTAAATTATCTTTTAATATATAATTATTTTTTATTTTTTTCATAAATTTTTACAATGTAATTGCTTTCACTACTTTTTCAACTGTTTTTTATAAAAAAAAAAAAATAAGAATGAATACACGAAGTGCTTCTCTTTTCAAATAATAATAATAATATAATAATATAATCTTAGGTCATGAACACATAGCAATGACATGAGAATAGCTAGCTGGCGTTCAAATAATATGAACAGTTAATGATGTAGTTCCAGTGTTAAACCATAATTTCAGCTGTGTGCAAAGAACACAATCATTGTTGTCCAAATTAAAGTAGACAACTTGATAATGATAGCACCGCATTGGTGGAGTTTTATTTGGCCTCGTGTGCTACACTGATCATCACTGCCGTAAGTGCGACTTTGACCACTTGTTTTGGTACTTTAGACCAACCATGCATTTGATTTTACAAATCAATTATTAGTATTAAGCATCGTGTATTTAGTTATCATCAGCACGTATCCATAAATTAAAAGCACAGGGGTTCTTCACTTATTCCCAATAATAAATTTTTCATTTCATGATAATCGTCTTTGTTCCCCAGTTTCTGCATATTTACCTGGATCATATCTTCTGCTATATATTGCTCTTAGAAGTTGATATGAAACTTGTTAAAATAACTTGTTTATAACTTTAATTTTGAGGTTTTTTGAAGTTTATTTCAATGAAGTTTTTGATGTAGTTTATTAACATTATTTTTAATTTATTTCAATAGGTTTCATGATTGTATTTAATTATATCACAAATCTTCATACAATTTTTTATTGAATAAGTACTTAATTCAGATATTTACCTAAAAGTTCATAAGGAAAAGAAAGATAAAAGAAATACTGGTTTCATGTCTCTTCTCATAATTACTCTCCTATAAATTATCTTATATATATATAATGTATTTAAATAGAAAAATGAATTAAGTATTTATCTAATAAATTTGAATTTAAAATTCACTTTACAAAACTTATTTTTTTTATTTTTTGAAAAATTGTTGAAATAAATAACATATTAAAAAAAGTCGTAAAGTTACTTTCATAAACACAAATACATTTTGTAAAAGCTCTTCTAAACATATGTTATGAGTTACCTTAAACAAATTATGAGAACTCTAAAACTTTTTCTTCAAAAAAAGAAGTCTATAACTTCTGAACCTTTTGATTACATTATTTCATGACCTTTTTTTTTATATATATATGTGTGTGTATTTTATTTAAGTTTATGAATTTACAAAATGAGCTAATACACACTTAATTAGATAGAGAACAATAAAATCTACAAAGATTTCAAAACACGTAACAATTTCTCCTAGATTTGACATGAGAAGCAATAAAGGGCAAAGTGATGATGATTGGTGAACGAAGCCGTGTCACCCATGCAACAATATCTAATGCATTCAATGAATGCTTGTTTTAACTGTTTGAATAATAATAATAATAAATCTATCTCATTCGAATATGATTCTCTGGAATTTAAAAAAGAAGAAGAAGATAGGTTTAATCTAGACAAATAATAATAATTGATAAAGTGGAGATTTTATGCAGGAGCAAGCTGAAGCAGACGGAGATGGAGTGCGAGTACCTGAAGAGGTGGTTTGGTTCCCTCACAGAGCAGAACCGGAGGCTGCAGAGGGAAGTGGAAGAGCTACGAGCCATGAAGGTGGGCCCACCCACCGTGATCTCCCCTCACTCCTGCGAGCCGCTCCCTGCCTCCACACTTTCCATGTGTCCCCGCTGCGAGCGTGTCACCTCCACCGCCGACAAACCGCCCTCCGCCGCCGCCGCCGCCGCCGCCGCCGCCACTTTGTCCCCTAAAGTGCCGCCAACGCAATCCCGTCAACCCTCCGCTGCCTGTTGACCCTATAATATAGTCTCCTACTCCTGCACGCCACCGGCCTCTACTACCTCTTCATCATCTAATTAATTAATCAGAAGCAGTGGAGAAACTAAACTAAAGTTAATTAGAAAACTAAAAGTTAATGTGAATGAAGATATAATGTGTTAGCAAAAAAAAATGTTTTATAGCTTCTTTTTTGTTTTTTTACAAAAAGGGTGTTTTTGGAGAGGGGAACTTTTGTAGTTTGTAGTAGTAGTAGTGGTACTTCTTTTCAATCGTCAATGCGTATTTGATTATTTGCGATTTCAGATTGCTTTTCTTCTTTTTTCAAATGTGGACATGGCGTAAAAGGAACCGATTGGCTTCACTAATAATCTCATGCAGCAGCGTTTGAGGAAAGAATTGAAAGGGAGGTCAATTTTGTTACATTTGGAAAATTTAGTATGGAAGTGGCATAAAAGGAACATATAAGATTCACAAATCTAGGTTAGTGAGGAAAAAATTGAAATGGAGCCCAATTTTATTAGATTTGGAAAAAACAATTGAAAAATTCTGAATTCTAAAATAAAATAATCTTGGTTAGGTTTTGTAATCACTTTTGCATGGAGAAAGATAAAAATTAAATTTCAGACACTTTCGAAACATTTGTCCTAAGATAGTTAGGTTAATTGGTACTTCTGGTACCCTTTATGAAAGTATCTTTTGGCTGACCCCAAAAAAAAGATAGTTAGGTTAAATGACTTGTCCAAAATATGTTTTATTTTCTGTAATAAATAAAAGAAATTATAAGAAGAAAAAAGTCGTTTCTACATAGTTGTTGTTTATAATTCATTTTGAAAATTTGTTATTATTATTTTGAAATTTTATATCCTATAAAATTTTAAATCAAATAAAACAAGATATTTTTAAACAATTTCCTAATATAATAAGCACAGAATAACCTAAACTAAATATGTAAAAGGAACTCAGTTACAAAAAAAAAGCATGTAAAAGGAAAGAATACAAAAGATAGATAGAAATACGTACCTTGAAAACCGATAGCTTTTTTTAAGGTAGGAGACGTACGATATATAGCTTTTAAAGCCTCGAGTCAATAACATTTGTTCATTTCTTTAACTTAGTAAATCACTCTTTATATAAGAAATATATGAATTGAAAGTGTTTTTTTATTTTTTATTTTTTATGTGACAAGTCTTAAGTAATCTAATTAAATCATTAGACACAATTGATTAAGTTAAAGTTAAATCGTTTTAGTATTATCTGAGTTTCATCATTAACAGAAATAATTTATGATTAGACTTTATTTATTTTTTGAGACTGAACAAAACTAGTAATGTTTGGGGCATGAATATTTCAATGAATATGTATTTGTTGGGCTATCCACGAGACTATTTTAAAACCAACCACATGTTTCATATTAAATACATACTTATACGAATAATTATGATCAATTTTTCTTAATAAACCGGAGGATTAATATAAAAAAAAAATAGGTAACCCAAAATCAATTAACACAAGTGTGAATCTCTTAAGATGAAGATGGATATTTCAAGGCCCCAAAGACTAATTAAGTAGTCGAAGATCTAGATGAAAAAGGAAATTAATGACTCAAGCCAAAATACAAGTTATAGGGGAACTCAAAGCTAACCGGTTATATGACCGACTTTGGATTTTTTTTTATCAATGGAAAAATAGAAACAAAGCAGAAAATTTATATAACCAATTTTTAAAATCAAAATTAATTTTACAAAACTAAAACTGATTATATATGAAAAATAAGTAATGAATATGGTTATAAAATCCAATTGTCATATAACTATTATATGGTTATGGTTATTCAAATAACTAAATAACCTAAACATCCATAATAGAGAAAGTCTTGGAGGGGCACACACCCACCACCTCACCCTTAGACACAACAAATAATATTATGGCACATGTGAAATAAAAAACAAATGGGTCTGCATTTTCCTAATTGTGCTTTCTCGCTTCTGCAAATTTTCGACCACATGGTCCATGTTTACTCAAAAACATGTTGATACCTCCACGGATCTCTACTTTGTTGGTCCATGAATATAAGTTTCGCTCTATAATCTATAATTAAAATACAAAACTTATCATTCATTTAGAGGCACAGTGGAGAGGAAGAATCAAAAATAAAATACTAGAAGATATTGATAGGGTTCACAACGGTTTTGGGGTAGAAGGGGATGATGATGACTCTAGGTGCCTTGAAACAAAAGAATGTTGGTCACAATGAGTGTTTCAATTGGCTGATTAAAGAAAGAAAAAAGGGAGTTTCGATGTTTCCTTGATGATGGTTACGGAGATACCCGTGTCGATGAAAGTGCGAGCCTGTTTGAGGAAGTTCACCCCATCGACGTGGTGGTTGATTGTTTGCCTCATGCTCTGCATGTAGTTGATGCCGATTTTGTTGGTAAGGGCAATATGGATGGAAGAGGAAGATGCCGCATTCAACGAGCACAAAGCTAACTTAGGGAAATGCGGAATTATTTATTTTAGGTCTAATTATCCATTTAGTCTTAATAATTTTTAAACTTAACATTTTTAGTTCGTTAATAAGTAAATATTTTAGGAAGTTTATATTTTAATTTCTAAAAAGTTTTTGTCGTTGAAATTTTTTTAGCTAATGGAATTAAAAAAAATTAATGACAATTAAAATATAAATCTGAGAGACTAAAAAAATTCATTTATTAACTTTAAACTAAAAAATTTTCTTAACAGAATAAAAAAATTCACTTATTTAATTATAAAAAATAGATAAGTTGAAAAAAAGTATAAAACTAAATGATTAATTAAATCTTTATTTAATACATGTCGATTTGTTGTGTCAAAAAATGGCGGGGTGAGTGTGTGTCTACCCAAGACTTTTTCTCCGTCATAATGGTATTACCAACGCAATAACTACTATAATATACAACAAACCTTTCTACATATAATAATAACCTACAACAAACAACAACAACTTCTTCACTCAAATAATTATCATTGTCTAAATTCAAATTGTAACAAAAAAATTGTCTAGACTCAAATTAACAGGAAACATTTTTTTTTTTTTCAAGACCTTAATGAAATGTTTGATTTTTTAAATTCCGAGTAGTTCAATCATGTTGAAAATGATCAGGAGTCTATAATTAATGTTGAAAATGATACTATTGGATAAAAAGGTAATAATTTGTTACATAGTTTAAAATTATATCTAATATAACATACTAAGAAGTTCTAATTTAATTAGTTAAATAAGATATCTAATTTAATTAGTTAAATAAGATATGTAAGTATCATAAATCATGGATAAAAAAATATCTATTATAGTTCTTATGTTTAATAGTCACATTATCCTACAAAATAATTTCCTATATATTTTATATTTTATAAAGTAATAATATATGTTTCACTTTATAAATATAAAAAAGGAATGAAAAACCAATGATATATTATAAATGTATGTAAAGGATAGAAGACATCCAAAAAGATAAAAGACACATCGATCTCTTAATCACATGAAGAAACATATTCAATCTTAAAATTAGGGCCATTTAAGGAGAAAGACATCCAAGCAAATAATGGACAGGACATTAGATGAAGAGAGGCAACCTTAACCTTGCAAAACAAGATTAAAAAAAAAAAGCAGTAAAAATAACAATTGAGACATCATCTTCAATTCTGATAAAGAACAAATCATGATTCAAAGTTTAAAGTGAACCACACTAAAGAAGAAGAAAAAAAAACTAGAAACCAAAATCACCTAAAAAAAAGCCAAAATTCCATAATAAGATATGCATACAACCAAAAGTTAGAAATTCCTTTGAATCACCCAATATTTCAAAATCGTTTACAGAGGTTGTATTTAACCGAAAAGGGCAAATTAATATTTGTTTGCTTATGTTTTTAGATTGCTTTTTGCATATAATTTAAAGGATCGGTTCCTTTCATTTCATTATCACTTTTTGTGCTTCATTCATAACAATCTCATGTTCTTATCATATTACAATATAACACATTTAAATATTGCTACCTTTTTTAGCTACATTAATCTATTATAAATGGTCATGGTTTAACATTTAATGTTGAAAATATTGCTACTTTTTTTTGAGAAATGTTAATTTGACATAAATATTTTACAAATTTTAATATAATATTACAAGATAATATTTATATAATACCAATCTCTACAAAAGATTGTTTCATTTTAATCTCAACCATTGAAATATTTTAATAATAAATCTAAGGACTGATAATAGTGGTGTATCGGTGGACCACTTAGCTTACTATTCTACCGTAGACTAAACCGTACGTAAAAATAAAGGAAAACGGGAGGTATATATATTATTAATTTAGTAAGGTATATTTAACAATTGCCTTTGGAGTTCTTGACATGCATGAGATGAACATGTGAATAACTCAATGGACTTTTAGGGGATCTTGGATGATTCATTGGCCCAAAAAGATTTGGGCATTAGGATCCAATCTTGACAGAATTCAATCGGATGAAGTAATAAAAAAAAAAACTATTGGGTGTAAGACTCAAAATAATTAAGAAAATACAATATGTTTTTAGTTTTAAAATGATATAAATAATACAATAATATGAAAAAAAACGAGAATACTCACAAAATCACAATTTCACACGCTTTTCATCCTAATTTAGGATTAAAAGGGAAAATACAATGCAAATTATAGCTACTCCATGTCACCTATAATCGTCTTATCTAGCAAGCATATTATTCTCTCCTCATTGTCAATTATCACATTCCAAACTGAAATCCTCTTCTATATCAGTTTGATAAAGTTATGTAACATCAATGATTATTTGCCAGTATTGTAGAAGACAATCTTGTTTTCTCATCAATATTAAAAGAAAGCAATACGTCAGATAGACACTTTTTTGGTCGGTGAAGAAATAAACAACTTGGATTCAACAACAAAAAGAAATGACCAAGCAGCCCAAAATCATTTCAGGCCGTGGGTAGTAGGATCAGTCAATTTCCTTCCTGGTATTACTTTGCAAACCCAGAAAATTGCTGGTACACCCACACAAGATGAACAATTCCAATATTACCATTCCTTAAAGCTGATATCAATTGTGAATCCATAAGTCCATTACGGATTGACAATTTTAATATTGTCCTTCTGTAAAACTGATACGGATTGCGAATTCATAAGCCCATTATAGATTGGAAATCCATAAGCTCATAATAAAATTTGTGACAATTAATTTTGTGGCATACAAATTGTCAATCCGTAATAGGCTTATGGATTAACAATTTATATTAGCTTTATGGAAGGGTAATATTGGAATTGCCCATCTTGTACTGGGTGTACCAGTAATTTGCTAGGTGCGCAAAGCAATACCCTTTCCTTGATGTGTAGTGTGGGAACAAAAGCATGTCACACCCAACAGGGCATTTATGAGAGATCACAATCTGTTTTTTTTACAAAAAACTAGTTCCAAAAAATCAAGTATATCACAATATGGCCCATGGGACACACTATGGTCCAGTCCCAAGAGAGATCCTACCACGTGAGAACATAATTGTGTTTCAAATCTATGAGATAATAACAACTCATTTGTTAACCCAAAAAAACTGATTTGTTTCTAAATTGTAATGATACTATATATTTTTCCCACTCGAACATTTTCAAGAACTTTTAACATTTTTTTTAAGTATTGACACTAAGTAGATTTAACGGGAAGTTGTATTGGTTATTTTTTTTTTTGTCATAATTTGTAAATATATATAAGATGAGTATTTTCTTTCTAACAAAATTTATTTCATATTCAAAAAGCAATCAAAATTCGAATCCTAGATGGTTAAGAAAAAAGAGTCATTCAACTTGTGTCATTGTGTCATTCAGTGTTGGTCTTTTAATATATTCTTAACATCTTAAAAATTGTTGTCATTTGTATCACAAGCTTTATTCATATACATAGACATATATAAATGACAATTTTAATCTGTTACACTCTTTCAGTTTTTCTTTTTAAATCAAATTATTAAAAAACTAATATTTTGAACATATAACTCATGGATAAGGTGTGTGGTTCTACAATGATCAATGATGTAGAAGTGACAAATGAAATATGCTCGATTTGGTATAGTCAACACTTAGCAACTCCCTGCCCTTATGGATTATGATGTAGCCTTCCGTGTTTGAGCTTATCCACCATTATTCATTAGTGACTTGAGCTTATCCACCATTTTATTTTTGGATTAAATTACAGTGGAACGATCAGAATTTAAAAGCTGCATAGTATGTGGTCATGGTGAAGGGAAGAAATTCCAAATCTAAAATGATAGGAAAATATATATTTTAAAAATGAGAGCAGGCAACAATTTAAAGGGAATTCGAATAAGATCTTTTCCTTATATTTTTTTGCCATGTTTTGGTTGGGAGACGAATCACTAAGAAGAAAATCAAGAGTAGGAAAAAACAAGCAAGGAATTCTAATGAGACAGTTAATATAATCACCCTCCCTACCGAACAAGTAGAATAAATTGACTTAAAGGCACTTAAGCAATACCACATGGACTCACATCTTGTGCTTTATTCCAAAAGAAATGAATGGCCACGGATAAATTATGTATATGAAACACACTGAAATTTTTGGTGCCAAGTTTTCTTTACAACAAAAATTCGTGTCCATAAACATATATCCAACATGTCTAGGAGACCCATTGAATATGTCCCTAATTTTGATCCCTAACCATTTAACAAGATAGAACTAGCTAGCTAGCAAAATCAAAGAGGTCATGAGAAGGTGGAACAATTGCTTAGCTGTATTTTGGAACTTGCTCCTTCTTTTGGAGGAATTTTTAGAGGAATGGTTCAAAAAGTTGAAGGAAGATAGGAATGGCCAATTCTGAGAATGGAATGGGACGAGGAATGTGAGTCCATGAGTGGCACCATCTACAGTTCGAAGAATGTTCCTTCCCATGGCTGGGATTTGGGGGTCCCTCTGCAAGATTTGAAGTAACTATAAGAGTGGGATGATGAATTCTAAAATCTTAAAGACTAATTTGAAAAAATAATATAAATTATTAAAAAAAACTAAATGTTATTGATTAAATTTATCATCTTTCTTAATTCTCGTAAATTAATTAAAAATATCTTATATTTAAGATTAGAGATAATATATATGAAGCTATCTTTAATAAAAATTTAAGTCAAACTCAATCGAGATCTATAATCTAGATATCAATCTCCCCCCAGAAAAAATAAAATAAAATCTAGGTATCAATCTTTTGACATGGATTGGGTTGTTAGGATATGGGATTAAGGTAAAACATTTAATGATGCTGAATCACTTTTACTCCCTTTTCTGACATGAAATATTTTCTTTTTATTATGGCCTTTTCAACCTAGGATTTAATTATAATGTTATTTAAACAAGAAAAAAGCCCTCTTTAAACAATCGAATGTGAGAAACTCTCAATAAAAGTTTCTTTCCAACTTTGGTTCAGTTTGGAGCTACGTCTAGCAGCTATGACTCCCCAAATTTTTATTTTTTTCCCTTTAATTAATGTCTAATATTTTTTTTCGGAAATTATTTTTAACTAATAATAGCACTAATCAGTGTTGTAAAGATAAATACTCTAAGGACTACTAAGGTCCAAATTCTCGTTAAAAGGAGTGTCAACATTTAGTATCCTACTTTTATCAAAATTGCTATTGAAGGAAGACACATGAGAAATTAAAAAAACTTTAATATTTATATCTTTAACTAATTAAAAATATTCAATAAAATACACTAAATATTAAATCACATTTTTAGCATTACTATTGTTTGTACTACTCCAATTAAAACAGCCTAATTTCGTCACCTAATTGTGTTATATGTTTTGGATGCATGTGTTCATTCACTTCATTGCTGTGTGTGGGTGGGTGTATAATTGCTATTTGGTAGCTTGACAGGAACCACGAGTAAAGCTGGACCAATTGAAGTTTGATCTTGATCCAAAAAAAACAACCCGTAGGCCCAATAAAGGGGAGAAACAATTCCTTCTTGATGGGCACGTTGGTCAACAGCACAGACGTTGAGGAACATGGGGTTATTGCATCCCAAAGCATGTAAGAGACCCATTTATTGTGTCTACAACACTGCTACGTGGAATCCAAATTAACCTTTAAAAGATCGAAAACTTCTTCTCAACTTAGTTCATTTATCAGCAATGCTAGATAATATGAACAGACTACACACATGATAGATAAATTTAATTTTTGAATATGTAGTTAAAGAGTTTGATTTTTAACTGGTGTGTGTGAAAAAATATATATCAAAAAATGTTAATTCTGTTAATAAATTTCAATATCTCAAAAATTAGTTCTTAACTTTTAGTAGAGAGATTCCTTATTCACACCAAAAAGATAATATGTACAGATTGATGAGGAATTTTAACAAAAAAGAGAGAAGTAATTTTATATGTTAGCAGCTTCTTCACTTTTGTCAATTTTCATACTCTATAATTTCGTATCAAATGTTTTTCTCCTTATTTTATTGTGCAAATTACTAAGGCAACCCAAGAATAAGACTGCTAAAATTTAAACTTTAAGCTTTTTTTTTTAAATGATTTATTATTAATTTTTATAAAACAAAAAAGTCACAAATTTTAATATAAAAAAAATCGACATATAACTCTCAGTTTAAAGCCTCGGTTTATTTTAGATTTCACTTATTATATTGGTGCACCTTTAAATTACAATCTTGTACGAACACAAATTAAAGGTTTAATTTCTTGGAAGTTACAAACGCTGCTGCAAGTAATTGTGAGGGATTCTTATAAAAAAGTGATCACTTGAAACCTATAATATCATTTGGATACCTAAGGAACTTCAAAATTTATAAGAAACCAAAAACTCCAATTATTTAAAAGCACTTTTCCATACCCAACAAGGCAACAATATGCAACATCTTAATTAATTAAGCATTGGAGTTCCTGCTACTTAGGGTGTGTCTTTCTGGCAATAGACCACACTCTTCAATCAGTTCCCTTATGACTTCCTTTTTTTTGACATACTATGCAAATTATCTCCTTAGAAGAGCATGATGATCCCAAACTCACAAACCCTACCACATAGTTGAAGAGACTGGCTTCCCAACACTATTGTCCCACCTTCGCACCACTATCACTTCCCATGCGTTATGGTCCTAGATTCTCGAACAATTAGGTTTAGCAAAGCCTTCTTACAACTAAATCATGAAGTGGGTCTCCCAAATTGTGCATCTTTCCCATCTAAAAAAAGAGGAACCAAGAAAAAAGAAGGAAGAAAAAGGGTTTTAGAATTTATTGGAAAAAGGAGTGAGTGGGGGCTCCTTGTACCTACTTAATAGTTGTAATATGCCACTCATGATGCCATTGCAAAAATTGAGGCTCTTTCTAGTTTTTATAGGGCTTTTGTATTTGTGCAAATGTTTAATTAATATTTTTATCCCAAAAATGAACTAGACTTGTGGAGTATAGAAAAAAGGAAGAAAAGAGTGAGTGGGGGCTCTTTATACCTGCTTAATGCTTGTAATATGCGATTGTCAAAATTAAGGCTCTTTTTAGTTTGTAAATACTATTAGAAAAAACGTTTTTTACATTGTTTTTTTTTAATATTTCACGAAGGTTTGAAAATCATCTTTGAAGTCACGTCATAGAGAGTGAACAATTTTCACAATAATTTTAGCATCTCAATTTCCATATTGGTTATCTTTAAAATCATCTAAGGATGTTTTTTTCTAAAAAAATTAAGGATTCTAAAACGATTTTTCTAAAAATAGTCTTAAAAAGTAAACTTTCTAACATGATTTGTCAAAGAACCGTCTTACAATATATTTTTATTTAAAAAAATAAATTTTAAAAAAATTGAGAATTCTAAGACGATTTTATGAAAAACCACCTTAAAACGTAAACTTTTAATACGTTTTTTCATAGAATCAGCTTAGAATATTTTTTTAAAAAAATGAAAAAATGTCAACATGTCAATTACATTATACACAAGGACATAACCCAAATTCTAATAGTCTTATTCCAAAGAGGATTAATCCTAGGAGTTTAGACATTTTTAAAATACCAACAGATCTCAATATCATTTAATCACCAATGTGTTCATGCACACACACAAATAAAAATATGCTTAAGGTTGCCTATACAAAGATTGAAGGGAAGATCCAAAAAGCATACAAACGAAGGTCTAACCTCTAGGTAGATGCATACTTTCATGCAAGAAAATTAACATAACATGAATTTATACATCCCATCCAATAAATAAAAATGAAGAGGCAAACCAATATAAAAATGCAAGAAACGAAGACAGAAAAACCTACAATATTGTCACCTTGTTCATTTCCTTCATAGCCCTTGCTATTGCAGAAAGTGCAAGCATGACTTTTGTATTTCCATATTCAGGTAGGAAAACATATGCATACTTCATGTAATGTTGCCTTTAATGCACATTTTATTTTCAGACAAACAAACAGTGAGGAAATCTCCATTAATAAATTCGAATCAAATATATTATTTTAAAGCATATATTATCTTACCTAAGTACATTAGAAGAATCACTAAATCTCAAAAATTTCACACCCTTTTCCGGTTTGAATTTAACAACATCCCACTCAGCAGAGGATATAAGGCGCATGGGTCCATACATAAAATCAAGTAGCATAAAATAAAACATGTGATTAGTCTAAAAACACCAAAAATAAAATACTAACAAATATTCTTCCAGTAGCATTTAGTATTCATCTCACCCTCGAAGCATAATTTCACTCCACTAAGTGTGGTTTTCCCTATTGCATATGGTGCCAAAAATGACACAACAAAATTTGGTTGTCTCGACTCCTTTTTTAGAAACAAAAAATATACACATCAAAACTTATGAAAATGAAATTTTACATGTAGAAGCAAAGACTTTGCCTTTGATGTTTTCATGATGCTATATGATCGTGATGTTTTTGATGCCTTATGAAAATGCGTTTCTCAAGTTTAATTCAAGACAAAAATCCAAGAATACAAGATACAACATCAAGAAGATCTCTAGTGTTTTAGGAATGGAATTCCAAATTGAAACTGCAAAAGGTTTGACCAAGAAATTTAAGCAAAAATATCTTTTTCAATAGATTTACTCTCTGGTAATCAATTACCAGAGGATGTAATCGATTACCAGTGGCCAAAATGACTTATAATAGCTATTAGAAATTTGAATTCAAATTTTACACTGTGTAATCGATTACACATGGATGATAATCGATTACCAGGAGTTACTGAACGTTTTGATTCAAATTTTAAAGTCTGTAATCGATTACACAAGTCTTGTAATCGATTACCAGATGAGATTTTCAGAAAATTATTTCCAAGGGTCACAACTTTTCAAATGGTTTTTACATGGCCATCAAAGGTCTATTTATATGTGACTTGGAACACGAATTTGCTTAGAGTTTTTCAGAACAAAAAGTCTTATCCTCTCAAAAAGCAAAATCATTTTATCCTCTTAAGAATTCCTTGGCCAATACACTTGCAATTCAATAAAGAATTAATTGAGTGCTCAATTGTACAATCTATCTCTTTCAAGAGAGATTTCTTCTTCTCTTCATTCTATTTCTCGAAAGGGATTAAGAGACCGAGGGTCTCTTGTTATAAAGAAATCTGAACACAAAGAAAGGGTTGTCCTTGTGTGGTTCAAAACTTGTAAAGGGATTTTGCAAGATAGTGGAACTCTCAAGCGGGTTGCTTGGGGACTGGACGTATGCACAAGGATGTGGCCGAATCAGTATAAATCTGAGTTTGCATTTTCTCTTCCCTTAAACTCCTTTATTGTTTATTGTGTATTGCTTATTATTTCTATTTAGTAAGATTAATTTGCATTATTATTTAGGAGTTCATTTTTAAAAGGAATCTTGGGTTATTGGGATAAAATCAAAATAGAATTTTTGATTAGGAAAAGATTGTGATATCTTAATTCAACCCCCCCTCTTCTTAAGATATCTGAGGTCACTTGTTCAACATTATAGGCGATTTTTCATTTTCACAGAAATAAATCCCAAAGTAAATCGTAAACACAGACCCAACAAATGAATATGGGATCTAACCTTCCTTATTGTCAAAAGAAAATATACTAATTAAAATGCACAATCAGTATATCATTTTATGTATACAAATTGTAGAAAGCAAAACTCAAAACAAAGAAGAAAAAATAATGTTAAAAAAAAGGAAAGCAAAAATTAAAAAGAAGAGATTTTTACTTTTCCTCCCTTCTCCTTGTGAATCCTCTGCTGAGCGCTTCCCCCTCTAACTCCTCCATTAGCTACTCTCACCCTGCCTCCAAATTCCACTTACAATGCGTACCCTTAACCAGAAGCGTCCTCCTCTATTCATGTTCCTTAACAACAGTCTTACAACTGCCATTGCAGTTAAAGGAAGGAAAGAACCTCATGTCCCTACAACCCTCACAAACAACCCCAAGCCTCTTCCTAGGCAAGCCTTAAAGCAATCCCCAAGGAGACCCTCTTCAGAAACCTTAAGCATTTCCTCAGTGCCACCGATGTAGAAGCCCTTCACGAACACTTTTGGAGGCTCCTTCACCATCATCTACTTCCCTTTCAATAGAGCCCTCAAGTCCTCTCTAAAGCCATTGTCCATCAACATGTCACACTCGCAGATCACCACCCCGAAGGCCTCGAACGTCCTCCGTACGCCCCGCAACATTGTCGTTTAGATCACCATGTGCTTCTCCCCGTTCATGGGACATATTTTCTCGAGCCGGTCCGCTAGTGTTGAGGTTGTTGGACCGAGTTTGGTTAATAAGAGTTTGGAGCCGACCAGGGGTGTGAGGTAGTTTTCTTTGGGTTTGGCTAAGCAAAAGTTATCAATGTTGAGGTTGGATATGAGATCTCATGAGTTAATGACCTCTGGTTCGGAGGGGAAGAGGGAGCCAAGGGTGAAACGGGAAGGAGGTGTGGAAGGTGGTGGGTCAAAGGTGAGGAGGTCATACGTGGTGGAGGTGAGGGACACGATGTGTGTGCTAAAGGGGTTAGAAGATGTCACGCCCGTTTCGGTTGTGTCGTCGAGCCTTGACGGGTAATGGGAGCTCAAATGGGTCGATGCGCATTTCATCAGGAGCTGATTAAGGAGATAGGGTAGAGAGAAAGGGAGAGAGAAAACAAGTGAGTATCGAAATGACCAATTAAAACGTGTTACGTCAGCGTGAAAGGGTGGGAAAACACATCTTTTCGAAGATGGTTTTTTTTTTAAATTGTCTTTAAAATCTTGTTTTTAACATTAGTTCTCCAAGAATTGATGTCGTAAAGTATTTTCAAAGACGTTTTTAAATAAAACGTCTTTAAAAAATTGTAATTATTTACAAAAATGCTATCGCTTTACTTACAATATTGATTTTTGTAAAATTGTCATAGAAAACCATTTTTACAATAGTGATAGGAATTTCTTAGTAGCACAAAACCTAAGAACTTGCTATATGATTTATCTTTCTATTGCAAAAGTGAACAAGACATGTGGAATATACATAAAAGGAAGAAAAATGGTTTTAGAATTTATTGAGAAAAAGAGTGAGTGAGGGCTCCTTATACCTACTTAATAGTTGTAATATGCCATTCATGATGCTCTGCAAAAATTGAGGTTGTTTCTAGTTTGTATACAACATGTGTAAACTTGTTGTTTAATATTTCTATTCCAAAAATGAACTAGGTTTTGGACTATAGTAAAAATTTGCTTTTGTACAATGATTCATCTAGTTAATTGCACCATAAAAGGCATAGTGAAAGGGGATGGGGTCAGATAAGTGGGACTAACTAGCTTCGTGGAGAGTATGGGGAATATATGGTGGTGGGCCAGGTTGGGGTATTTGAGGAGGGCCCATTGGGCCGTGGGCGACATGCCCCAACTTTGCTAACTATGTAGTACTTGCTTACTTGAAAAAAGAAAGGGAAAAAGGAGAGCCACTTTGAACCACTCAAGAAAATAAGGGTAGGGGACCATATATTTTGTGCATATGGGAAAGACTTTTAACCCTTTTCCTTTTTGCCTTCACATGCCCCTAAACCCCTTCTTTGACCCTCTTATATTGGCCTAACCAGTTGGGTGACTCAATATGTGGGTCACTATTCAACTTATTGATAGTCACTCTTCATCTATGCAACTACAGCGTATAGCTAGATTGATGTGGTTCCTTCCTCCGACTCCAAATCTAATTAAAACGAGACATCCTTTGTTTTTTTCCTCATGTTCAAAGCATTTTGCTTCCTACGCCTACAAGCCTTTCTTAATTTAGGAATACCCACTACTATGTACTTCTTTACTTGGCTTTCTATTTCACTGTTCAAAGTTTGTAATAGTTAAATAGTTAAATTGCTATTTGAAACATAGTTGCATGCCTATGAATTTTTGTGTACAATAGGTCAAGCCTTTGAATTTTTGTGCACAAAGGTATAGTTGTTTGATTTAAGCTGTACATGTTTAATATATTTAAGTAAGATTTTGAATTTGAATTTTGTATATAGGAAAACTTGACGAAAGAATTAGCCCTGTCATATAATTAAAATGTTCTCAACACAAATTAATTCACCTCTTACAAAAAATATTTACAGTCGAGATTAAAACAATTCAAAAGAAAGTGTTACACATCACCTCTTTGATGACTACGATAGCAACTTTTCGTTTTCCTTGAAGTTTGGTTAATTTGTATTATTTGTACTTTGAATTACTTAGTTTATTTGAAAATAACATAAACTGCAAAATAGTAGTTGATTTACCAACCTAATTAGTAATTGTTAATAAATTTATGAGTACTACTTTAATTTTTTAACATTAATTTTATAAAGTTGTTGGTTTGACTTGTGACTTAATAATTATTATACTTAAAGTATCATTTTTCTTGTCAATGACTGAAAAATTATTTCTAAAACATACAATAGGCGTTAAATTTTACAGTTGGAACATTTTTATTGTACGTCTATCTGTGAAACTATTTCCAAAATATATAAAAAATATCTTTTTTAAAGCTTAAATGGTTAAATTACTTTGACATGTTGAGCCTATATATATATATATATATATATTTGGTGAAACTCAATGAAAGCCTAAGGTAGCTCAAACACGGGTATTCTTTGACTTGCTTATTCAAGCAGCTAACCAGATATTCTTTGAACAAAAAACCTTTAAGCTTCTACCATTTTCACTAAGAAAAAGTTAAGGGTAAGGCTCACTAACTTTAAGTGTTTTGTCTAGGCACTTAGAGAACATATAACATGATTGCAAGAGCTTAAGCAAATAGTTTGCCGTATAATAAAAAATAGAGTTATAAAGTTGGTTAAGTAGTAAAAAAAAGAAGAAAAAGAAAAAAAGGTGGTGGGTTCAATTTTTCCACTAACAAAAAAATTAACTATTAACAACTAATATTTATTGATAAAAAAAAATTATAATCAAAAGTTGTCTTGATATTCATTTCAGGAAGCAGTTAAATCCAACGTCAATAGACTTTGAGATGAAAGTTACAATATACTTGTTTTTTATGATAAAAAAAATAATACAGTTACTTTAAATTTTTTTACATTGGAACGTACAATTTCTTTGTTAAACATGATTTTAACGTTAATCTAAACACACCATTTTAGTGTTCACACATGACTTATTACCAATCTCCCATATAATCTCATCATTGAAAGAATTATAATTAAACAGGCCTTCGGTCTAAGATATGGTGAAGACTGAAGCAGTGTAAGTTTTTCTTCTACGAAACATCAACTGTGACTACTTTTTGTACCGTCCTTCGGTCTAACATGAATATGACTTGCGTTGAACCAAGTTACTTTTCTTTTGGACCTTGAATATATTTAGTTGTGCCTAATGTAATAACGCAATTAACTAGGTTATGCATTCAAAACTTAGGTTATTTACTTTTTTCGGCGAACAAAACTCAATGGTTAACTTTATATATTCATACTATTAGGTTTTATTTGAATAAGGTGCATGAACTTAGTTCAGTGATTGCATTCATTCTGAATCTTTTTTCATTCTGTGGGATTCCCTCACGTTCTTCCAATGGTCTCACTTTTTCACGTTTTATACCGTGTCGCTATCATGGAAGCAAACTAGCTAGCTCCGGATAATGCTATCCAGGACATTTTTAAGAGTAAAAAGAAAGGAAACTTTTTTTTTTCTTTTGGTGCATAAAGGGACGAAACTGAAACTATTGACTATTATTGAGAGAGCTTTAACCAATAGTAAAATTAGGAACCGTTAAAATGGACGAAGAATGTTGGAAAGTTGATACCAATATTTTTAGTCACTGTAGCATTTATTCATAGCATGTGAAATCAAACAATAAAAATGATTCGATGTGAAGTGCAAAATGAATACGTGTTTGGTTTTTAAGCTTTGTGGTTTTCTTTTTTTTTGCCAGATCTTTGTTAGTTATTAGATAAACGTTACTACATTAGTTTTTTCAAAAAATATATAGAAAATAAATGTCATTGTTATTAATTTTGCATGTGAATGCTTAAAAAAGAAAAAGACATGTGATTTTAAAATTTTGAATGAAAATATATCGTTTTTTAACTAAACACTAGTTCTAAATAATTAATTAGAATAAGGGTAAAATCGATCTCCTAGAAGAATAGAACCTAAAGTTGATTCTATAAGAGAATTTTTATAATAATAACATAAAAAAACGATGCATGCTGAAATTTTGGGTTACATATCAATATGTTGTGCATTTCATCCGAATTAAATTGAATCAAAATCTCATAGATTAATAATGTTTTAGATTTGAGTTTTTTGATATAAAAAAATTAATAAAAGAGATCTTACTAACAATGATTAGTCAGGATCTCAAATAAATATATTAGTTATTGACATGATCGATTGACATAGTTTGCATTAATAATATAATCACATAAATGTCATGGGTTAGATTTTTGTTGTTGGGACATTAGTTGGGTTTAGAGAATGAAAAATTTGTAAGAATTATAAGGTTGGCTTAGTGGATAAAAAAAAATTGTGGATTCAAATACCTCCCATAACATTCTAATAAAACTAATAACTAATTTGACAAAAAAAAGAATGAAAAACTTTTGTTTCATTGAAGGCTCATTTTATTATATAGTAATAGTTTGCTATAAATCTAGAAACTAGGAAATGTATATATATAACTAAGTTCTTTGTTATAATATATAATTAATTAGTATAGGTTGTGTGTTTAAATTTTGGTCTAAAACTTTTATAATATACACGCGTGTTAAGATATCAATAATTTGTTTGTCAAAAAAAATATCAATACTATAATTAAATACAGATTAATATATTCGAACAAAAAATTATACTACAAAATTGATCTTAGAATTTATTAAAATAAACTCAAAAGCACTATCTTAATAAACTTTATGCATGAATTATGAAAAAAACTGAATTTTTTAAGTACATCTAAAAATTAATAAACTAAACAGCTAGACATGCACAATTGGCCCCTCCCTACTAGAAGAAACTGCTGAATGGCAAAGGGCGAGTTAAGGTCCTCAAATATATGGTTATTGGATGAATGACGTCTCTGACTCTTGATTTAGCAAAAAAATCTACACAAAATTGTTCTTTTCATAAATTAAAAATAATTTATTAGAATATTAAGTTTTTTTTTAAATAACTAAGGTTGTTTTATTGAAGACAACTAAGGTTATTGAAGTAGTTAAAAAATATAAAATGACATAAATAATATATTTAAAAAGAATAATAAAGAAATTGAATAAAAATTTTAAAGATAAAATATAAAAATTAAAAATAATAAGTTAATATTTTAAAAAAATATTACTTGGAGTAGCCTTTTAAAAAATGACAAAATCTACTTTAAAATAACTTATTTATCGAACAATTAAACAAGCTTTTCACCAATAAAAAAAATTAGAAGGTAAATGAAATTAGTGGTAAAATAACCCAAGTTTCATAGATATAATTCTAAATCATTTTTAAAAAAATGTTATTTTAAATACTTCACAGTTCAGGGAGACAACATTAAGAGTAGTAATTAAAGAATACTGTTTCGGTGTAGAACATTTATTTCGGTGTTGGTAAGTTAATAATATTTAATATTATTTATTAAATGTTTTTAATATAAAATTTTAATAAAAGAAGTATCAAATTATATACTTATATTCCTAATAAAAAAATAAACTTATATTCTAGCATGGCTGGTGTAAGACACCGCGGTATTTATGAGAAAACGGTTTATAATTTATTTAACTAAAAAATTTGTGTTTGATTTGTATCCTGTGGAAAAAAATTTAGATCAACAATATTTATCTATTCCAAGTGAGATTAGTCTTTAACCCATTAGATGAGATTAGTCTTTGACCCATTAGATTAGGGAACACTTATGATCTTTAATCCAGGAATAAAAATTATTATATCATTGAAATTTGTTAACATTCGTCCATATATTTATTTAAGAGGAATATGTTACCATTTATTTTATGGGCAAGGAGATCGTATTCACGACTTTTTTCTCCTTCTTTCTCCCATCCAATTTATCTTATATATTACCATATTAATTACATCTTTAAATATATTTTAAGATAACTAAAATTATAACTTATTATTATGGTCATTAATTCTAGGAAATAAATGAGTGTGTGTTAGCAATTCTAAATATTGAAATATAGTCCGTTGTTTTAGAAAAAGTATGTTGATAGGTTATACATAAATTTAGGTGTAATTTAACGAAAATTTAAATTATTACTTGTTTAATATACTTTCTTTAAAAACAAAAAAATAGGTGAGTATCTTTATCTATATAAAGAAACACATTAAAACATCTATAATGTAATTACTCATACAAGGTGTTTAAAAATAAGATCTGTTTCTTAACAAATATTGTTGTTGGAACATTTAATGTGATGTTTTTTGTACAAGTACCATTACTTTTCTAAAGTTGTTTTATTTTATTTTATTTTTATCAATGAAAGAGGTATTTTCTAGGCCATAAATTAGTAGACACATTAGGAAAACTAACTTAAATACTCACTTTAACAAATTTAATATTAGAATAAATTTTTATGTAGAGTTCTTAAATTTATGTGGAATTGTATGATATGTATAAATTTAAAATAAATAAAATAAGCAGATATTATAGATTCTCTTAGGTGATTAATATAAATATTTTAGAATGCTATTTAATTCCAAACCCACGTCATTTTCTAAAAATATGCCATGTTTTTTAATTTAAAAAAGAAAATTACACAATAGGAACATTGGCATATGTTTAATTAACTATTTTTCCATCCATATTTTTATATAAAATGTGAATTTTCTCAATTTAATCATTAAATTATGATTAAATTATAATTATATTTAAATATGTTTTTGGTTTTTATAAGATTTTTTGAATTTTAATTTTGGTCCTTTTTTTATTGCCTATTTCATTATTGTCAATATGTTGGCTCTATAAGTGATTCCTAACATATTTTTTATTTTTCCTTTTTTGGTCTCTGAATCTCTTTAGCACAACTGATGATATGTTTACTATCGGATACTGATGTTTTAAGTTAACAAAGTCATAACGACAAGGGAAAAATACAATTTTTTTTTCTGGGATCAAAGGTTAAGAAAATATTTATTAGGAACGAAATGTAAAATTTGAAAGTTTTCACCAACTAAAATCATATTTAACTCTTATAATTATATATTATTCATTATTTGCGTATATATTTTAAAAGTATATATTACGTTATTTCTTATGTATATTAGTGAGGCATTAAATAAATTTGGATTAATTTAAGATTTTATAAATATCACTTATATGATGTTAATTTTTAATTTGATTAAAAACATATTTTGAAATTAAATTATTGAATAAAAAGTTATTAAACAGTATAAAAATTAAAATTTGTATAGAATATACTGATAATGTAAATAATTTATTACGATTATCCAATCTTATATTATTCTATATAGCAGCATAAAAAAAAAGATTACTCTATATAGTAAGTTCTTTTAATTTTAACATTAATATCTTAAAATTATATCTAAGCTGATTTTTAAATGATTGATAATAGAAAAATCTTTATACTAACCATGAAGGCAATTAAAGCCTAAAAATTAACATCATTTGTGTTGTTATAAATTAACCCCCCTTTCAAGAAATACATTTTTATTTTAATTTCTTCAACTACTATCTTTGAAGATTTTTCTGGCCTTTATCATTATGTATCATTGGAAAAGTAATGATTCCTATGCACTCCTATATCTTCTAACTCTTCCATAAAATGTCTCAATCACGTGAAATTAAGGAATTAAAATGAAACATCGTGTTTTTAGATTAGACGTCGGTTTCTTAAAAAAAAAAGTAACGCGTTGGCTAATGACATCTTTTTAGATTTCTTATTGGTAATTAACTTCCATTATGCATGTATTAATGTTTTCAAGGGGTACAAATAATCTCTAACTTATGTAAAAGAAAATATTGCTTCATGGCGGTTTAAAAGAGAAAGCAATTCCTAAAGTAATAGTGTGTTTTGAAACTTTTCACAAAACAGTGTTTTCAACGTTTAGAACTTTTAGTCTATTTAAGGAAATTGTTAGGCAAAATAGAAGCAAAGATAACCCAAGTTTTTTTTTTATATTAATTCATTCAACATGAGTTACTTTTAGTTCTCCTTCAATATAAATGGTTTCACTACAATCTTATATCCAAGAAAATAGTCTTTTGAGTATTTTTTTCATATTAAGTCATTTTTAACATTCACAAACTAAAGAAATTTAAGATACAAAAATCAACTCAGAAATTGAATAGCTAGTTGTCAATAATGTTGCTTTTGAGCGCTTTTGCAGAGATGCAGAGAAAAGCAAACCTTGTGTCGCATCGCATCTTGGTCCTGCAGCGGACACACCACTATTCATGCCATATTGTGAAATTTCACAGCCTCCACAGTCGCAAAACGACATTTCAGGTATAGGGAAGAAGACGACTTGTATGCTATTGTTTCACTAGGGTTTTTTTCTTAAAAAAATTTTAGTGAAATGTGTCGCTTCACTTAACGTTTTTACAAGTCAAATGAGATGTTTTACTTAAAGACAAAACCCCACATTTTATACCCAAACAAACCCACATTTCCAGTTTGACATTCAGCCTTTGTCTCCCACATTATCTCACCCTTTCTCAACCCTATCTTTGCACAACCTTCAACCTTCTTCTGACAATGTTATCGGTGACTATTTCGATGACATGCAACATTCCTTCAACAACCTTTTTCTTCTTCTTTTTCTTTCAACCTTCTTATTTCCTTTAAACTTTAGCAATTACAGCTTCACCCACTAAACTTGTTCATCCATCCTCTTAGCCCATTCAACCACCACCAACCTTCTTTAATGGATTAGTGAAACCTATTGGCCCTAACTTGGACATGGCTTGGAAATGGATTAGCCTTTGAGATATCAACAATAAGAAGGTTGTAACTTGTGATTTTTGTTTGCATACCAGCATTGGTGGTATTATTCGGGCAAAGATACATCATATTGAAATTAAGGGAGATATTAACAGTTGTAAAAAAAAAACGCCCCTGATGTGAAAGCATTGCTAAAGGAAGCATTTGAGAAGAAAAAGGCTTAGAAGGATGCATATGCAACTAAGATGGATGAAAAAAATGAGGAGGGGAAAATGCAGCTCACTTACTGTCAAGAAAAGGAAAAATGTTAAAGGTCCCATTGATTTATCATTTTTTAGGAAGCTAAAGGAAATTATTAAATTGGGCAACAAACATGATTGATGTTGTTGATAAAGAGGCAAGATCAAGGACCATACAATATATGGAGCCCTTTTTTTTCCTTAAAAACAACATTCCTTTTAATGTTGTAAGGTAAAAAAGCTTCAGGTTAATGATTGAAGCAATTGGTAATTATGAAAAGTATCTAAAGATCCCTTCCTATCATGAATGTAAAGTTCCTCTTCTCAAGAAATAGTTTGAGTACAAAAATAATTTAATTAAATATCTTGTCGTTGAAAGAGAAAATTTTGGTTTCACAATTATGTCAAATGGATGGACGATAAGAAGAATATAACCTTGATCAATTTCTTAGTCAATTGTCCATTCAGTACTATGTTTTCCAAGACTGTTGATGCTTCCTCTTACATGAAGATCAGAGAAAAAGTGTTTGAGTTGTTGTATAGTTTTGTTGAAGAGATTGGAGACAACAATGTTGTTCAAGTGTTTACGTACAATGAAAGCAACTTTAAATTGATTGGTAAGAATCTTGACATTCTAAATTTTGTTAAATGTTAAGATTTCCTTGAATGTTGAAATTCTGAATTTTAACCTTGTCGAACAACAACTTTAGATTCTAAATTGTTAAGATTATTTCTTATTTTAGTTTATGAAAAAAAATTAGGTAAGTTGTTGGAAGCCAAGAGACCACATTTACTTTGGACGCCATATGTTGCCCATTGTCTTGATTTAATGTTAAAAGACATTGACAAGACAACAAGAGTGAAAAAGACTATCCAAGAAGGGATTAGTCTTGTGGTCTATATTTATAACCACCCATTGGTATTGACTAATATGAGGAGGTTCAACAACATAACTAAATTGGTTAGGTATGGAGTGACAATGTTTGCCACAAACTTCCTCACATTATAAAGGTTGCATAATAATAATAAAAAAAAACGTAGAAGGATGTTTACTTCTGATGATTGGTTGAAGTCAAAGGTAACCAAGGAAACTAAAGGAAAAAGAGCAACTGACACAATGTTCATGTCTACTTTTTGGGTTGATGTGATTTATACCCTCAAGGCTATAAGACCACTTGTTGAAGTTTTCTATTTTGGATATGGTGATATGTTGTTTTGAGAAACTATTGTGAATCTTAATTTTAATTTTAGGTGTCTTTATATATATATATATATATATATATATATATGAGACTCGTGAACATACTCTCATGTTAGAGCATTTTAGCAATCTACACCAAATTATTTAGACAAAAAATTCAACTACTTCTTTTGTGATAATAAATTTATTTAGGGATAAGGAGAAACGATGAGTGGAGGAGAGAAACAACTGAGTTTTAAAAATATAAACATTAAATTACCATATTATCCTTAAATAAAATTATTATTACAAAAGAAGTAGTTGGATTTTTAGTCCAAATAATTTGGTTTAGATTTCTAAAATATTCTAACAAGAGAGTATGTTAGCAAACTCCTATGTGTGTGTGTGTACTTAGGGTTAAAAATATCGATCATCCCGTTACCACTATCATGCTATGATATTTTTGTAGGGCGATGTTATGCATCACTATCCGCTATTAAATACTATGAGTGTACTACCTTCTTGCTTATTAATTGTCATGCAACTTTTATGTTGAGAATAAAAATTAGGTTGCGATTATTTTGTGTATATTGTGTAAATTTAATTTTTTTTGTTAGTATCATGCATGTAACTTAGTTTTCTGCTTAAGAATGACTGTAT